>NC_091236.1:6768643-6791143 GCF_040958095.1 Procambarus clarkii | reverse complement strand
AAGACCTGACTACCTGGTGTGGGGGTCACAGTCCAAGACCTGACTACTGGTGTGGGGCCACAGTCCAAGACCTGACTACTGGTGTGGGGCCACAGTCCAAGACCTAACTACCTGGTGTGGGGCCACAGTCCAAGACCTGATTACCTGGTGTGGGGCCACAGTCCAAGACCTGACTACCTGGTGTGGGGCCACAGTCCAAGACCTAACTACTTGGTGTGGGGCCACAGTCCAAGACCTAACTACCTGGTGTGGGGCCACAGTCCAAGACCTGATTACCTGGTGTGGGGCCACAGTCCAAGACCTGACTACCTGGTGTGGGGCCACAGTCCAAGACCTGACTACTGGTGTGGGGCCACAGTCCAAGACCTGACTACTGGTGTGGGGCCACAGTCCAAGACCTGATTACCTGGTGTGGGGCCACAGTCCAAGACCTGACTACTGGTGTGGGGCCACAGTCCAAGACCTGATTACCTGGTGTGGGGCCACAGTCCAAGACCTGACTACCTGGTGTGGGGCCACAGTCCAAGACCTGACTACTGGTGTGGGGCCACAGTTCAAGACCTAACTACTTGGTGTGGGGGTCACAGTCCAAGACCTAACTACTTGGTGTGGGGGTCACAGTCCAAGACCTAACTACTTGGTGTGGGGGTCACAGTCCAAGACCTGACTACCTGGTGTGTGGGTCACAGTCCAAGACCTGACTACCTGGTGTGGGGGTCACAGTCCAAGACCTAACTACTTGGTGTGGGGCCACAGTCCAAGACCTGACTACCTGGTGTGTGGGTCACAGTCCAAGACCTGACTACCTGGTGTGGGGGTCACAGTCCAAGACCTGACTACCTGGTGTGGGGCCACAGTCCAAGACCTGACTACCTGGTGTGGGGTCACAGTCCAAGACCTAACTACTTGGTGTGGGGGTCACAGTCCAAGACCTAACTACTTGGTGTGGGGGTCACAGTCCAAGACCTAACTACTTGGTGTGGGGCCACAGTCCAAGACCTAACTACTTGGTGTGGGGCCACAGTCCAAGACCTAACTACCTGGTGTGGGTCACAGTCCAAGACCTGACTACCAGGTGTGGGGGTCACAGTCCAAGACCTAACTACTTGGTGTGGGGGTCACAGTCCAAGACCTGACTGCTTGGTGTGGGGGTCACAGTCCAAGACCTAACTACCTGGTGTGGGGCCACAGTCCAAGACCTAACTACCTGGTGTGGGGGTCACAGTCCAAGACCTGACTACTGGTGTGGGGCCACAGTCCAAGACCTGACTACTGGTGTGGGGGCCACAGTCCAAGACCTGACTACTGGTGTGGGGCCACAGTCCAAGACCTGACTACTGGTGTGGGGCCACAGTCCAAGACCTAACTACCTGGTGTGGGTCACAGTCCAAGACCTGACTACTGGTGTGGGGCCACAGTCCAAGACCTAACTACTTGACTACCTGGTATGGAGCCTTCCTGGGTACCTGGGCAAGTTAGTCTACACTGCCTCACTACTGCTCCCCATTACTGCTACATTTCCTCTTGCATTATGCATCTAGGTTAACTTATAACTCTGCTCCACATTATGGATCAAATTTACTTCCTAACTGCGTATGTAACTTGCATTAAACTTACCAGCTGCCCGGTATTACAACCTGGAATTCGTCTTGCAGAATGTCCTTAGTAGACCTGAGTTTTCTGTGCATTACTTGCACGTTGATGAGACAGCGCGCAGGACTCGTAATTCTGTGGCGCGGGTTCGATTCCCGCACGAGGCAGAAACAAAGGGCAAAGTTTCTTCACCCTATGCCCCTGTTACCTAGCAGTAAATAGGTACCCGGGAGTTAGTCAGCTGTCAGGGGCTGCTTCCTGGGGGTGGAGGCCTGGTCGAGGACCGGGCCGCGGGAACACTAAAGCCCCGAAATCATCTCAAGATAACCTCAAGATAACTCAAGATAACAGTTCGGCTGATGATCTCTGCAATCACTGGCAATGTTGACATGTCTTTGTTTCCTGTTAGTTCTTCACTTGGTGTCAATCCGAGACACTGATCTCAATATCTATATTAATCATTACGATGCTAACACAACATCGCTCACAGTTGCAAATTTTTGACTGAGATAATATAGTTTGTCTTGCTTGCACTGACTAACTTGCTTAATAATATTAAGCGTATTAATATTATGAATATTAATCTGAATATGGAGTTGGTAAGATTTTTTGGATGGCTGACAATATGGGGGGGAAATGTGGCTGCTGGCTGCTCTTTAGTGGTGCTGGCTCTCTAGTGGTGCTGGCTCTCTAGTGGTGCTGGCTCTCTAGTGGTGCTGGCTCTAGTGGTGCTGGCTCTCTAGTGGTGCTGGCTCTAGTGGTGCTGGCTCTCTAGTGGTGCTTGGTCTAGTGGTGCTGGCTCTCTAATGGTGCTGGCTCTAGTGGTGCTGGCTCTCTAGTGGTGCTGGCTCTCTAGTGGTGCTGGCTCTCTAGTGGTGCTTGGTCTAGTGGTGCTGGCTCTCTAATGGTGCTGGCTCTAGTGGTGCTGGCTCTCTAGTGGTGCTGGCTCTCTAGTGGTGCTGGCTCTTTAGTGGTGCTGGCTCTTTAGTGATGCTGGCTCTCTAGTGGTGCTGGCACTCTAGTGGTGCTGGCACTCTAGTGGTGCTGGCACTCTATTGGTGCTGGCACTCTATTGGTGCTGACACTCTAGTGATGCTGGCACTCTAGTGGTGCTGGCACTCTAGTGGTGCTGACACTCTAGTGGTGCTGACACTCTAGTGGTGCTGACACTCTAGTGGTGCTGGCTCTCAAGTGGCGCTGGCCCCTGGCTCTAGTGTCTCTCCCCTCCCCCCTTGGCTCAATACTTCCTTCCTCCCACCCTTGGCCCCCCCTTTATACATTCCTCTCTCTCTCTCTCTCTCTCTCTCTCTCTCTCTCTCTCTCTCTCTCTCTCTCTCTCTCTCTCTCTCTCTCTCCTGCTTTTTTTTATGCCTGGCGCCTCCAAACCTTGTTTCCTTACTCATCACTCGTGGGTGATGAGTAACCTTCCTGCAGCACCTGTCATGACTCATCACTCGTGGGTGATGAGTCACCTTCTTGCAGCACCTGTCATGACTCATCACTCGTGGGTGATGAGTAACCTTCCTGCAGCACCTGTCATGACTCATCACTCGTGGGTGATGAGTAACCTTCCTGCAGCACCTGTCATGACTCATCACTCGTGGGTGATGAGTAACCTTCTTGCAGCACCTGTCATGACTCATCACTCGTGGGTGATGAGTAACCTTCCTGCAGCACCTGTCATGACTCATCACTCGTGGGTGATGAGTAACCTTCCTGCAGCACCTGTCATGACTCATCACTCGTGGGTGATGAGTAACCTTCCTGCAGCACCTGTCATGACTCATCACTCGTGGGTGATGAGTAACCTTCCTGCAGCACCTGTCATGACTCATCACTCGTGGGTGATGAGTCACCTTCTTGCAGCACCTGTCATGACTCATCACTCGTGGGTGATGAGTCACCTTCTTGCAGCACCTGTCATGACTCATCACTCGTTGTCACTTTCACGATTTTTTTTTATATTTACAAAATCCTGTTCCATTTGGATCGTAACTTTGTCTGTTCCATTTGGATCGTAACTTTGTCTGTTCCATTTGGTTCGTAACTTTGTCTGTTCCATTTAGTTCGTAACTTTCTCTGTTCCATTTGGATCGTAACTTTGTCTGTTCCATTTGGTTGATGATAATGGCTGTGTGGCTCAGGTCTCCACTATGTCCTCTTTAGTATTTAGAACTTTAAGCAGTTTTAACATTTGTCTGTAATACATTTTCTCATATATATTTTTTTCTTTTTGTTTGGGCACAGCACATTTTTTTTATTTTTATTCTTAATCTCCATTTAGTTTATTTTCGAATCTTTATTATATATTGTCGTGTGGTATTTCGAACGAGTTTGCTGTAATATAAATAGGAGCTGCCTCGTATGGACCAATAGGAGCTGCCTCGTATGGACCAATATGAGCTGCCTCGTATGGACCAATAGGAGCTGCCTCGTATGGACCAATAGGAGCTGCCTCGTATGGACCAATAGGAGCTGCCTCGTATGGACCAATAGGAGCTGCCTCGTATGGACCAATAGGAGCTGCCTCGTATGGACCAATAGGAGCTGCCTCGTATGGACCAATAGGAGCTGCCTCGTATGGACCAATATGAGCTGCCTCGTATGGACCAATAGGAGCTGCCTCGTATGGACCAATAGGAGCTGCCTCGTATGGACCAATAGGAGCTGCCTCGTATGGACCAATAGGAGCTGCCTCGTATGGACCAATAGGAGCTGCCTCGTATGGACCAATAGGAGCTGCCTCGTATGGACCAATAGGAGTTGCCTCGTATGGACCACTAGGAGCTGCTTCGTATGGACCAATAGGAGCTGCTTCGTATGGACCAATAGGAGCTGCCTCGTGTGGACCAATAGGAGCTGCCTCGTATGGACCAATAGGAGCTGCCTCGTATGGACCAATAGGAGCTGCCTCGTATGGACCAATAGGAGCTGCCTCGTATGGACCAATAGGAGCTGCCTCGTATGGACCAATAGGAGCTGCCTCGTATGGACCAATAGGAGCTGCCTCGTATGGACCAATAGGAGCTGCCTCGTATGGACCAATAGGAGCTGCCTCGTATGGACCAATAGGAGCAGCCTCGTATGGACCAATAGGACTGTGAACCAGCTCTAGTGTACCTGGGACTGTGAGCCAGCTCTAGTGTACCAGGGACTGTGAGCCAGCTCTAGTGTACCAGGGACTGTGAGCCAGCTCTAGTGTACCAGGGACTGTGAACAAGCTCTAGTGTACCAGGACTGTGAGCCAGCTCTAGTGTACCAGGGACTGTGAGCCAGCTCTAGTGTACCAGGACTGTGAACCAGTTCTAGTGTACCAGGGACTGTGAACAAGCTCTAGTGTACCAGGGACTGTGAGCCAGCTCTAGTGTACCAGGGACTGTGAGCCAGCTCTAGTGTACCAGGGACTGTGAACCAGCTCTAGTGTACCAGGACTGTGAACCAGTTCTAGTGTACCAGGGACTGTGAACAAGCTCTAGTGTACCAGGGACTGTGAGCCAGCTCTAGTGTACCAGGGACTGTGAGCCAGCTCTAGTGTACCAGGGACTGTGAGCCAGCTCTAGTGTACCAGGGACTGTGAGCCAGCTCTAGTGTACCAGGGACTGTGAACAAGCTCTAGTGTACCAGGATATATTTAATAATATTTATTATGGATTCGATTTTACCACCAGTAAACTGTCAGGTTTGAGGAGCCTTGACAAGTTTTGTCCTCAGGCGACGTGATGAACAGTTCACAGTTCACAGTGATTGACAGGCCAGAGGAGGGGGGGGGGGTAGAGGGGAGTCGAACACATGTTTTTCCATCCAGTTGACCATTATTATGTTAGCCGTGGTGCGGTGCCCTTTAAAGGTCAAATCAATAATACCTTTCATGACAGGTGAAAGAGTATTTAAATCATCATAAAACCTTTAGTTGAGATTGTTAGGTGAGCTGATTGATGATAAACATTTTACCTGGTAATTGAGATATGCCAAAGGCCTCATTGATTGCCCTGATATTAATTGATATTGTCTGATAATAATTTAAATCAAAACAATAATTTATGTGGCGGGTTTAAGTGCTTTTTGCTGTGCTTGTTGCCCGGGTCAGCGGGAGGGAGGTGGTGGTTGGCAGCCATGTTTTGCTGTGCTTGTTGCCCGGGTCAGCGGGAGGGAGGTGGTGGTTGGCAGCCATGTTTTGTTGTGCTTGTTGCCCGGGTCAGCGGGAGGGAGGTGGTGGTTGGCAGCCATGTTTTGTTGTGCTTGTTGCCCGGGTCAGCGGGAGGGAGGTGGTGGTTGGCAGCCATGTTTTGCTGTCCTTGTTGCCCGGGTCAGCGGGAGGGAGGTGGTGGTTGGCAGCCATGTTTTGCTGTGCTTGTTGCCCGGGTCAGCGGGAGGGAGGTGGTGGTTGGCAGCCATGTTTTGCTGTGCTTGTTGCCCGGGTCAGCGGGAGGGAGGTGGTGGTTGGCAGCCATGTTTTGCTGTCCTTGTTGCCCGGGTCAGCGGGAGGGAGGTGGTGGTTGGCAGCCATGTTTTGCTGTGCTTGTTGCCCGGGTCAGCGGGAGGGAGGTGGTGGTTGGCAGCCATGTTTTGCTGTCCTTGTTGCCCGGGTCAGCGGGAGGGAGGTGGTGGTTGGCAGCCATGTTTTGCTGAATACTGCAATACTTTGTTTTTATTCATAATACTTTGAAATGTATGAAAAACCACAGTGGAAATGGAAGAATTAGTTTAGTACTTTCGCCCTGCCAAGGTGTACTTTTGACCTGCCAAGGTGTACTTTTGACCTGCCAAGGTGTACTTTTGACCTGCCAAGGTGTACTTTTGACCTGCCAAGGTGTACTTTTGACCTGCCAAGGTGTACTTTTGACCTGCCAAGGTGTACTTTTGACCTGCCAAGGTGTACTTTCGGTGTCAAGGTTCTTGACTAAAGGGCGGAAGTACTAATCTATTGTTTCATTTCCACTTTGCTTCTTCTTGCCCCTATATTAATGTAATGTACATATATATATATATATATATATATATATATATATATATATATATATATATATATATATATATATATATATGTAACTGAAAACTCACACCCCAGAAGTGACTCGAACCCATACTCCCAGGAGCAACGCATCTGGTATGTACAAGACGCCTTAATCCACTTGACCATCACGACCGGACAAAATGAGGTGATAACCGAGGCTATTTGAACCACCCCACCGCCGGCACTCGGATAGTAATCTTGGGCATAGCATTTTACCAAATCACCTCATTCTTTGAGGTGATTTGAGGTGAATAACCAGCACCACTGCTGGTTATTCATTTTGATGACAATCACGGATAACATATTTCATACTGAGTTATACAACCTATAGTTGGTTAAAGTATGTCGTATTATGTATGTGTAGTCTTGGGGGAGAATATTATCCAATTACAGAAATATGTACGATAATGTAATCATGGCTGTATTTATAAGTAAGGGAGTTCTGAAATGGCGATTTTAGCATAACATCTAGTCATTTTCGGGGAGGCTTATATTAATTACATACTCACCTAGTTGTGTTTGCGGGGGTTGAGCTCTGGCTCTTTGGTCCCGCCTCTCAACTGTCAAATACAATAATACGTGAGTCCCCGGGGTGCAGTCTCATATTGTACACATCTAAGACTCAAAAAACATCCACAGGAACAGAAAATTCCACCTGTTTTCTGTATGTTTCGTTTTTGTGGCCTGTCTGTATGTCCACGAAATTTCAATACGGTCCAGAGAACACCATCAGTGACCCCTCCCTCCATACATCCCCCTACCCACCCCCGCCTCCCCCGCCATGCTAACAAACTACATATGCAGCTAGTCATATGTGCTTGTTATCTCACACACAAAACATCACATCCCATAACCACGGGGGGATGTCCCTCCCCCCTGGCAATTTTCTATTAGTGGGGGACTGAAAGAGATTCCCAACATCACGCCGTTCTCAGAATTTAGCCAATCAGTACAAAATGCAACGATTTGTACCTAACTTAAAAGGTGCAAATGCTAGCAACCTAACCTCTCGAGGTGATACACAGAGGGCGTCTATGTTACGGTGTTTTAGCTGTATATATGTCGCATATTTCACGAACTGGTCGATTCCGTAAAAATATGATGTGTAGTATTAAGGAGGACGGGTTGATATGTGCACATACTTATCACACATATCTACTGGTACAGCACATACTTGTGACACATATCTACTGGTACAGCACATACTTGTCACACATATCTACTGGTACAGCATATACTTGTCACACATATCTACTGGTACAGCACATACTTGTGACACATATCTACTGGTACAGCACATACTTGTCACACATATCTACTGGTACAGCACATACTTGTGACACATATCTACTGGTACAGCACATACTTGTCACACATATCTACTGGTACAGCACATACTTGTGACACATATCTACTGGTACAGCACATACTTGTCACACATATCTACTGGTACAGCACATACTTGTGACACATATCTACTGGTACAGCACATACTTGTCACACATATCTACTGGTACAGCACATACTTGTGACACATATCTACTGGTACAGCACATACTTGTGACACATATCTACTGGTACAGCACATACTTGTCACACATATCTACTGGTACAGCACATACTTGTGACACATATCTACTGGTACAGCACATACTTGTCACACATATCTACTGGTACAGCACATACTTGTGACACATATCTACTGGTACAGCACATACTTGTGACACATATCTACTGGTACAGCACATACTTGTCACACATATCTACTGGTACAGCACATACTTGTCACACATATCTACTGGTACAGCACATACTTGTCACACATATCTACTGCAGTGAAATTCTTTAATTCAGGTCATCCACAACAACAGCTGAAGTTACATACACAAACACACATGTTCTTCCATACCTGCAGCAGATGAAACAGACACACACCCGTCCCCCCATACCTGCAGCAGATGAAACAGACACACACCCATGCCCCCCATACCTGTAGCAGATGTAACAGACACACACCCGTCCCCCCATACCTGCAGGTGATGAAACAGACACACACCCGTCCCCCCATACCTGCAGCAGATGTAACAGACACACACCCGTCCCCCCATACCTGCAGCAGATGAAACAGACACACACCCGTTCCCCCATACCTGCAGCAGATGAAACAGACACACACCCGTCCCCCCCCCCATACCTGCAGCAGGTGTAACAGACACACACTCGTCCCCCCATACCTGCAGCAGATGAAACAGACACACACCCGTCCCCCCCCCCCATACCTGCAGCAGGTGTAACAGACACACACCCGTCCCCCCATACCTGCAGCAGATGTAACAGACACACACCCGTCCCCCCATACCTGCAGCAGATGTAACAGACACACACCCGTCCCCCCATACCTGCAGCAGATGTAACAGACACACACCCGTCCCCCCATACCTGCAGGTGATGAAACAGACACACCCGTCCCCCCATACCTGCAGCAGATGAAACAGACACACACCCATGCCCCCCATACCTGCAGCAGATGTAACAGACACACACCCGTCCCCCCATACCTGCAGCAGATGAAACAGACACACACCCGTCCCCCCATACCTGCAGCAGATGAAACAGACACACACCCATGCCCCCCATACCTGCAGCAGATGTAACAGACACACACCCGTCCCCCCATACCTGCAGGTGATGAAACAGACACACACCCGTCCCCCCATACCTGCAGCAGATGAAACAGACACACACCCGTCCCCCCATACCTGCAGCAGATGAAACAGACACACACCCGTCCCCCCATACCTGCAGGTGATGAAACAGACACACACCCGTCCCCCCATACCTGCAGCAGATGAAACAGACACACACTCCCGTCCCCCCCATACCTGCAGCAGATGAAACAGACACACACCCGTCCCCCCATACCTGCAGCAGATGAAACAGACACACACCCGTCCCCCCATACCTGCAGCAGATGAAACAGACACACACACCCGTCCCCACATACCTGCAGCAGATGAAACAGACACACACCCATGCCCCCCATACCTGCAGCAGATGAAACAGACACACACCCGTCCCCCCATACCTGCAGCAGATGTAACAGACACACACCCGTCCCCCCCATACCTGCAGCAGATGTAACAGACACACACCCGTCCCCCCATACCTGCAGCAGATGAAACAGACACACACCCGTCCCCCCATACCTGCAGCAGATGAAACAGACACACACCCGTCCCCCCATACCTGCAGCAGATGAAACAGACACACACCCGTCCCCCCATACCTGCAGGTGATGAAACAGACACACACCCGTCCCCCCATACCTGCAGCAGATGAAACAGACACACACCCGTGCCTCCACACCTGCAGATGGTCCACTAAGAACCCACAACCGCTGAGAAAGAGATCAATAATCTAGTCACCACAACCTTGGAAGGTAGTCAGGTTGTGATGGAAACACCTCTCTCTCTCCCTCCACAGTCTCCTGCTTTGTTGGTCCCATCTTGAGTGAGGTTCAAGAATTAGGTGTTGAGCAGCGGCCCAGTGGATACGCTTAAAGCAGAAGGGTTGAGCCGAGTGGCGCGCGGTGCTCTGCTGCCCCTCACACTGCTGCTGCTGGCTCCCCTCACACTGCTGGCTCCCCTCACACTGCTGCTGCTGGCTCCCCTCACACTGCTGGCTCCCCTCACACTGCTGGCTCCCCTCACACTGCTGCTGCTGGCTCCCCTCACACTGCTGGCTCCCCTCACACTGCTGCTGCTGGCTCCCCTCACACTGCTGGCTCCCCTCACACTGCTGGCTCCCCTCACACTGCTGCTGCTGGCTCCCCTCACACTGCTGGCTCCCCTCACACTGCTGCTGCTGGCTCCCCTCACACTGCTGGCTCCCCTCACACTGCTGGCTCCCCTCACACTGCTGCTGCTGGCTCCCCTCACACTGATGGCTTCCCCTCACACTGATGGCTTCCCCTCACACTGATGGCTTCCCCTCACACTGATGGCTTCCCCTCACATTGCTGACTTCCCTCACTGTGGGAACCGACCTGTGAGATTTATATTTATTTAATTTATATGAATTTATATAGAATTTATATTTACGTTAATTTATATATTTCGATAGCAATTGGTATGATGTTAAGTGGACTGTATTTCTGCAATAATCTCACAAATCGATCCATACACATTAGGGGGGTTTATATTAAATTTATATATATGCAGCCAATCAAACTACAGTATTAAACTACATATATTATTAAATAAATTGGAGGTTCCTTATCTTATTGTACAGCAGGCTTAGTCCACCAGGTATAACTAGGATGTAGACACCAAATTATCCTCGATTGAGGATAGCTTCCATCACCCTGGTAACTGATATACCAAGCCTTGCTTCCTCTTCTTGACCTGTCAAAGGGCACTAGCTATAAAGCCGGAATCCTAATATATGACAGCTATATCAGAGAAAACACTGTATATTAAATAATAAGGACCAAGGCTTTATTACCTTTTATTAAGAGGCTGTTCGCATCCTAACCGGTTCGCCCTTATCTACCTAACATTAACTGGCCAGAAATGATTAGATAAACGGGTTTGGGTAGGACACTTCCCTTGTTTATGTTGACAGCGTGTTGATGATGGTAGAACACTTTGATCTCCATAACACTTAGTTCAAGAGAAATTATAGGAGCTGAATTTGCTCCCCTGCGCCTCTGGTCTTAACAACAATGGCTAACCACTCCCAACTGACTGCTTCTGACGCTACTGGCTCACTTTGTCCAGATGTCAATAAGTGATAGAAGGGTCACATTTACTCTATTTTGATCCTGATAATTAAGTTAATTCAAATAAGATGTTTTTATGATGTAAAAAGTCCTAAGAGTAATGTATTTAAGAATAATTCCCAACAGAATAGCTGGTGAATTTATCGTACTATGTGGCAATGATATCCCGTTTTCTATTGATGGAAAATTCCACTACAAGCTACATTTTCTATGGGTAACTTGTGTATACAACACAGCAGTAATATTATCTGCAAGTTGCATGTAATATTATTAAATGGTGTCGGGTTTTCCGACACTCACACTGCTGGCTCCCCTCACACTGCTGGCTCCCCTCACACTGCTGGCTCCCCTCACACTGCTGGCTCCCCTCACACTGCTGGCTCCCCTCATACTGCTGGCTCCCCTCACACTGCTGGCTCCCCTCACACTGCTGGCTCCCCTCACACTGCTGGCTCCCCTCACACTGCTAGCTCCCCTCACACTGCTGGCTCCCCTCACACTGCTGGATCCCCTCACACTGCTGGCTCCCCTCACACTGCTGGCACCCCTCACACTGCTGGCTCCCCTCACACTGCTGGCACCCCTCACACTGCTGGCTCCCCCTCACACTGCTGGCTCCCCTCACACTGCTGGCTCCCCTCACACTGCTGGCACCCCTCACACTGCTGGCTCCCCTCACACTGCTGGCACCCCTCACACTGCTGGCACCCCTCACACTGCTGGCACCCCTCACACTGCTGGCTCCCCTCACACTGCTGGCTCCCCTCACACTGCTGGCTCCCCTCACACTGCTGGCTCCCCTCACACTGCTGGCTCCCCTCACACTGCTGGCACCCCTCACACTGCTGGCTCCCCTCACACTGCTGGCTCCCCTCACACTGCTGGCTCCCCTCACACTGCTAGCTCCCCTCACACTGCTGGCTCCCCTCACACTGCTGGCTCCCCTCACACTGCTGGCTCCCCTCACACTGCTGGCACCCCTCACACTGCTGGCTCCCCTCACACTGCTGGCACCCCTCACACTGCTGGCACCCCTCACACTGCTGGCTCCCCTCACACTGCTGGCTCCCCTCACACTGCTGGCTCCCCTCACACTGCTGGCACCCCTCACACTGCTGGCACCCCTCACACTGCTGGCTCCCCTCACACTGCTATCACCCCTCACACTGCTGGCACCCCTCACACTGCTATCACCCCTCACACTGCTGGCACCCCTCACACTGCTGGCACCCCTCACTGCTGGCACCCCTCACACTGCTGGCACCCCTCACACTGCTGGCTCCCCTCACACTGCTATCACCCCTCATCCTGCTGCTTTTGCTGGTGTTGATGCAAGGGGGGGGGGGTACAAGGAGAGGCGTGGGGGGGTGATGGAGGAGGGGAGGAAAGGAAGGAGGTGGCAAGGAGGATGGTCTAGGAATGAGTGAGTGCAAGAGAAGGAAGAAGAATGAAGGAAGATGAAGAAAGAGTCCAGACAACATGAAATACACGTGGTGGTAAGTGCCCTAGTCGACACAGTGCCTGGCACGACTCCTGGCTGAGGGCCTGATCTACCAGACTCTTGGTCCTCGCACCGTAAACCGGGTTATCAGATGAAGTCTAAAAGTGTTAATCCTGAACAAATCCACAAGGGCCGTGATGAGGGTTCGAACCTTCGTCCGAGAGGATCCCAGACGCGACCACGTCGGGTTTATCTTGATCTCCTTTGAACACAATTAGAGGTCGGTTGGTAATTCCACGAAATTTAGACCAGTGTTTAACAGCCTTGCGACCTTTAAGATTATAGCATTTTGTCTGGATGGAGAAGAACCTGGAATACATGAAATGAAGAAGATGGAAGAGAGAAAAGAGAAAGAGAGAAAGGAAGGAAAGGGAGAGGAGGAGGAATTAATGAAGGTCGGCAAGCGCAGGAACAATGAGTGTAAGTTACTGGCAGTCTTCCCGGATAATATTAGGAATTAATAGGCCAACATTTTTGTCTACTAAATCTTAAGATATCGCATATTGTAATTTTAAGGCAGTGTAATGTATTGTGTTGTTTAGTGCATATTAGGAGCCTCGTAGCCTGGTGGATAGCGCGCAGGACTCGTAATTCTGTGGCGCGGGTTCGATTCCCGCACGAGGCAGAAACAAATGGGCAAAGTTTCTTTGCCCACCCTGAATGCCCCTGTTACCTAGCAGTAAATAGGTACCTGGGTGTTAGTCAGCTGTCACGGGCTGCTTCCTGGGGGTGGAGGCCGGGCCGCGGGGACACTAAAGCCCCGAAATCATCTCAAGATAACCTCAAGATAACCATGTGCTCTACTGCACCACATTCACCTCTACCTCCACCCCCCCCCCCCCCCCTGGTGTTCTAAACGGCAAGATCTACACATCTTTGAGAGGGTGTTAGACAAGAGTCAAGGCTGTTATAAGGGTTCTGATGGTGGTTGTTGTTGATTAAGATTCGCTACCTGGAACAAAAAGTTCCAAGTAGCACGGGCAATGGTGAGCCCGTTGTGGACTTTGATGGTGTCCAAGATTATAATGAGTGAAGTGAGGTGGTAGCCAAGGCTGCCTACTTGGCCCCCCTCATAACATCCCTTCCCATTTGGTGATGTTCATCGGGGTATGTTACGGAAAGCCTTATCGTGTTATCGCGTCGCATCAGAATAGCACTGTTATTTAATAGTAATATTTTCAATATTATAAAGTGAGAACAAGGATAACGACCGTGAAGGTCGTTAACGGTCAGCACGGTGTGGCTCGTCCGGTGGCGGGAATTCTGTTGGCCAATCAGAATCACCGGTTGAGGCGATGAGTACAGGTCAGAACCTGGGCAGGGCTCTACACTCTTCCTCCCTGTCGACCTGGCCTAGTTGTGTGACCAGCCGTAGGGCGACATTGTGACGAGGTGATCCACTCTCTTCTGAACTACGACCCGGGGAAGAGGGTGACTGTCAACGCCGTGGGGAGTGTTAGAGATCTACCGTCGACATCAGGATGATAATATTGAGCCACGAGAAGGTAGAAAAGTTCTACAGAGGATTGCGTTAGCTGTATGTATATACCGTCGTGTTGGTGTAGTTGGCTGAGGGTCTCAGGAACTGTCCTGCTATTACGTAGTGGAGACTGGCAAGAGAAGTACAAGGGTTCAGAAGAGAACCATTATTACTGCTGAGTAACGCTGCTCTCTTAGTTATTGTCTCAGTGTATATATATAACTGTACATCTAATGTACAGTGTCCAGTAATGTGTATATATAACTGTACATCTAATGTACAGTGTCCAGTAATGTGTATATATAACTGTACATCTAATGTACAGTGTCCAGTAATGTGTATATATAACTGTACATCTAATGTACAGTGTCCAGTAATGTGTATATATAACTGTACATCTAATGTACAGTGTCCAGTAATGTGTATATATAACTGTACATCTAATGTACAGTGTCCAGTAATGTGTATATATAACTGTACATGTAATGTACAGTGTCCAGTAATGTGTATATATAACTGTACATCTAATGTACAGTGTCCAGTAATGTGTATATATAACTGTACATGTAATGTACAGTGTCCAGTAATGTGTATATATAACTGTACATCTAATGTACAGTGTCCAGTAATGTGTATATATAACTGTACATCTAATGTACAGTGTCCAGTAATGTGTATATATAACTGTACATCTAATGTACAGTGTCCAGTAATGTGTATATATAACTGTACATCTAATGTACAGTGTCCAGTAATGTGTATATATAACTCGACATATAAGGTACTCACGTTTGTGGGTAATATAGATAAATATCCATGATAACATTTTACCTATATTTTATTTTGACCTTAGTCAGGGCTGAGTTATGTCCGTGTGTCACACCTGACAGTGTAGGAGTGTCACACCTGACAGTGTAGGAGTGTCACACCTGACAGTGTAGGAGTGTCACACCTGACAGTGTAGGAGTGTCACACCTGACAGTGTAGGAGTGTCACACCTGACAGTGTAGGAGTGTCACACCTGACAGTGTAGGAGTGTCACACCTGACAGTGTAGGAGTGTCACACCTGACAGTGTAGGAGTGTCACACCTGACAGTGTAGGAGTGTCACACCTGACAGTGTAGGAGTGTCACACCTGACAGTGTAGGAGTGTCACACCTAACAGTGTAGGAGTGTCACACCTGACAGTGTAGGAGTGTCACACCTGACAGTGTAGGAGTGTCACACCTGACAACAGGTCAGCCTGAGGACGACGACACCTGACTAAGTCAGAGGTGACTACATTTGGATAATATCAGATTTATCTATAAACTATAGTTATCAGAGTAACTATACACTAGAAAAGACTAAATGTGTTGGGCTATGTAATCGACAGTTCGATCCCAACAGGTAGTTGGGATCTTCTACACTGTAATACTTCTACACTGACAGTGTAGAAGTAGCACACCTGACAGTGTAGAAGTATCACACCTGACAGTGTAGAAGTATCACACGTGACAGTGTAGGAGTATCACACCTGACAGTGTAGAAGTATCACACGTGACAGTGTAGAAGTATCACACCTGACAGTGTAGAAGTATCACACGTGACAGTGTAAGAGTATCACACCTGACAGTGTAGAAGTATCACACCTGACAGTGTAGAAGTAGCACACCTGACAGTGTAGGAGTATCACACCTGACAGTGTAGAAGTATCACACCTGACAGTGTAGAAGTATCACACCTGACAGTGTAGAAGTAGCACACCTGACAGTGTAGGAGTATCACACGTGACAGTGTAGAAGTATCACACCTGACAGTGTAGAAGTATCACACCTGACAGTGTAGAAGTATCACACCTGACAGTGTAGAAGTATCACACCTGACAGTGTAGGAGTATCACACCTGACAGTGTAGGAGTATCACACCTGACAGTGTAGAAGTATCACACCTGACAGTGTAGAAGTATCACACCTGACAGTGTAGAAGTAGCACACCTGACAGTGTAGAAGTATCACACCTGACAGTGTAGGAGTATCACACCTGACAGTGTAGAAGTATCACACCTGACAGTGTAGAAGTAGCACACCTGACAGTGTAGAAGTATCACACCTGACAGTGTAGGAGTGTCACACCTGACAGTGTAGGAGTATCACACCTGACAGTGTAGATCTGGTAGCTGTGGGCGGCCAAATATAGCTGTGGGGCTTCTTAAAGTTGCCTGGTGGTGGCAGCCTTCCCCAGAACCTATCATTCAGGGGGACCCAGGACCACGTGTCCCCCAGCCTCCCCCAGCACGTTCTCAGGAGCCCCAGGACCACGTGTCCCCCAGCCTCCCCCAGCACGTACTCAGAAGCCCCAGGACCACGTGTCCCCAGCCTCCCCCAGCACGTACTCGGGAGCCCCAGGACCACGTTTCCCCCAGCCTCCCCCAGCACGTACTCAGAAGGACCAGGACCACGTGTCCCCCAGCCTCCCCCAGCACGTACTCAGGAGCCCCAGGACCACGTGTCCCCCAGCCTCCCCCAGCACGTACTCAGGAGCCCCAGGACCACGTGTCCCCCAGCCTCCCCCAGCACGTACTCAGAAGGACCAGGACCACGTGTCCCCCAGCCTCCCCCAGCACGTACTCAGGAGCCCCAGGATCACGTGTCCCCCAGCCTCCCCCAGCACGTACTCAGGAGCCCCAGGACCACGTGTCCCCCAGCCTCCCCCAGCACGTACTCAGGAGCCCCAGGACCACGTGTCCCCCAGCCTCCCCCAGCACGTACTCAGAAGGACCAGGACCACGTGTCCCCAGCCTCCCCCAGCACGTACTCAGGAGCCCCAGGACCACGTGTCCCCCAGCCTCCCCCAGCACGTACTCAGAAGGACCAGGACCACCAGGAAATCCATAAAAAAACATGTTTCCGGAACACATTAATATAAGAGTTCAGGTGTGAGCTAATCTTGTTCCTGTTGGAGGTTTGCCTGCAGTTTACCTCTAGTTGGTTTCGAGAGTTCTCACAGTCTTACTCCTGTACATCTTCTACACTTTCTAAGAACTTCATCGATTAGACTGTTGCGGTCCGTTGACCCACTCTGCCAGGCAATACAATGTCTTTAATATGAATATTGTCATATTTTAACAAATGTTCGCTCAGTTCCACTCAATTTTTTTTTTCTTTGCACCCCGGCCGCTCTTGCTCAGGAGGCTAAGTTAGGCGGTTCTCCCTGTAAAGCACAGTAAACACGCACAAACTTAGACACAAACATTGAAATAATGCGAGAAACTTTGGGCAGAATTTCTTTCAACCTATGCCCTGTTACCTAGCAGTAAATAGGTACCTGGGAGTTAGTCAGCTGTCACGGGCTGCTTCCTGGTGTGTGTGTGTGTGTGTGTGTGATGTGGGAAAAAAAATAGTAGTAGTAGTAGTAGTAGTTAGAAACAGTTGATTGACAGTTGAGAGGCGGGCCGAAAGAGCAGAGCTCAACCCCCGCAAGCACAACTAGGTGAATACAACTAGGTGAATACAAATCACTCCCTACCCTCCCCCCTCCCCTGTGTACACACACACACACACACACACACACACACACACACACACACACACACACACACACACACACACACACATACACAGTCCGGTAGCGCAGTGGGTTATGTTGTCTGTTCACAACCCAGGATCTTGTGTTTGGTCGTCGCGATCAGGCAGAAAGCAATGTTTCCTTTCACTGATGCCTTTGTTCACCTAGCAGAAAATGGGTACCTGGGAGGTGGAAAGTTGGTCTGGGTTGCATCCTGGAGTTATTGGTCTGGTGTGTATGTATGACAGGAAAAATAGGTCGTCACTTCATTAGACAACCTACGGCAAAAAGGTGGAGCCCAATAGCTAAAACCTCCATCTTAAAGGCACCGATACGTGAATATATACACACTCAAAAAATCTGAAAATATATATAAATATATATATATATATATATATATATATATATATATATATATATATATATATATATATATATATATATATATATATATATATATATATATATATATGAACGAACGATTTTAGGTGAAAATTGTTAGTTCAGTCATGAACAACATGTATTTTTTTCTATAAATATCAATTAAAGAAAAATATAGTTTCCTGAAAAACAGTGAATATTTGACTAAAAATATGCATTTCACTGTGAAAAATATAATATTAATTGGAGAATGAACTATTTCGCTCTGCTGCAGTCTTTTCGAGGGGTGGTGTGGCAGGTGTTGTGTGATGTGGCAGGTGTTGTGTGGTGTGGCAGGTGTTGTGTGGTGTGGTAGGTGTTGTGTGGTGTGGCAGGTGTTGTGTGGTGTGGCGGGTGTTGTGTGGTGTGGTAGGTGTTGTGTTGTGTGGTAGGTGTTGTGTGGTGTGGCGGGTGTTGTGTGGTGTGGCAGGTGTTGAGTGGTGTGGCAGGTGTTGTGTGGTGTGGCGGGTGTTGTGTGGTGTGGCGGGTGTTGTGTGGTGTGGCAGGTGTTGTGTGGTGTGGCGGGTGTTGTGTGGTGTGGCGGGTGTTGTGTGGTGTGGCAGGTGTTGAGTGGTGTGGCGGGTGTTGTGTGGTGTGGCGGGTGTTGTGTGGTGTGGTAGGTGTTGTGTGGTGTGGTAGGTGTTGTGTGGTGTGGCGGGTGTTGTGTGGTGTGGCGGGTGTTGTGTGGTGTGGTAGGTGTTGTGTGGTGTGGTAGGTGTTGTGTGGTGTGGCGGGTGTTGTGTGGTGTGGTAGGTGTTGTGTGGTGTGGTGTGGCAGGTGTTGAGTGGTGTGGCAGATGTTGTGTTCAACTTTCAAACATTAATGGACAACATTGTCCATCTTTTCTTTAATTTTTCGAGTCATTTCTAATATGTTATGGTCTTTTGCCCCTTGTTCTGATTTACATATAATTTCCGTATACAGTGGTCACTGTAGGGAAATGTTGTGGTCTATGTGTGTAATGTTTTCCTCATTCTGGGTTAAGAGGAGGTTTACTTTCCTTTGTATGTGTCTTCCTGGTCGCATTATCTCTCTTTGGCGTATGTTAGGATGTTGGATTTTGTGGTGCGTTGCTCCTTATGTAGCAAGTCCTCATAACATAAGGAACAACATAAGTTGTTCCTTATGTTGCAAGTCCTCAAGTCCTCATATGTTGCAAGTCTTCAAACAATCATTAGTTGATTGTGTCCCAGTCTCTCTCCCCTTGATTGATATCTACCATGATTGAGATATCTATTTGCTATCGTTTTGCTATCATTATATGAGCAGCTGTTGCTGGCGCTCTGTTATGGTCTGAGCTCCGTTGCTCTCGTCATATTAACTCGTGGGCCTTGTGGTGTTCCTTGGTGGGTTGAACACAACGTAAATTACTACATCAACAATGTTGCCACAATTGTTACATAAATCCTAAATTCATACAAAAATGAAAGTTGCAACAGCATGTGACAGTCTGTTTTTTTCATTTTCCTGTGGCTGCAACTCTTCCTACCTTAGCCCTCACATAATCATCAGGACATCACCTCATTTTCTTTGTAATTGTGTATTTCATTGTCATTTGTATAACAAAATATTGACTTGGTTATTCAGTCGACTGAATTCTCTGTCAAGCTTCTGGTAGATGGGGGAAGTTTACCCCCGCGTGCCTAGCTGGCCAGGGAGTGGGGGGGCAAGGTGCTCTTGCCGGCCAGTGGGCCAAGACGTCTCCTTGAGAGGGATAAAGAGGTAAAAACGTGGAGGAGAGAGGCTGGAGAGGGTTTGGAGAGGGAGAAAGCATTTTGAGACACCATCAATACTGTTGCTGCGGGTTTACCCATCTTGTGGGAGAGAGCCTGACGATCTTAAATGCAATATCGACTAAATCTAGTATTTAATTCCCAAATAGGTAAACTGGAGACCGTTTAGGCGTGACTGCGGAACGGAAGGCTCAGCACAAAGCAAACCTGTCTGCCTCCTGGGCCATATTAATTATCTGTTATTTAAGCCCAGACATGTTTGTCATCTTATGGCTCGGTAAAAATGACTTTCTATCCATCAAAAACTTTTGAAAAGTTGTGACGTTCGCGGCATGCAAGCCTGAAGCTCCCTTGGTTCCCCAGCTGGAAACTCTCTTGGTTCCCCAGCTGGAAACATCCTTGGTTCCCCAGCTGGAAACATCCTTGGTTCCCCAGCTGGAAACTCTCTTGGTTCCCCAGCTGGAAACTCTCTTGGTTCCCCAGCTGGAAACTCTCTTGGTTCCCCAGCTGGAAACTCTCTTGGTTCCCCAGCTGGAAACTCTCTTGGTTCACCAGCTGGAAACTCTCTTGGTTCCCCAGCTGAAAACTCTCTTGGTTCCCCTGCTGGAAACTCTCTTGGTTCCCCAGCTGGAAACACTCTTGGTTCCCCAGCTGGAAACACTCTTGGTTCCCCAGCTGGAAACACTCTTGGTTCCCCAGCTGGAAACTCTCTTGGTTCCCCAGCTGGAAACTCTCTTGGTTCCCCAGCTGGAAACTCTCTTGGTTCCCCAGCTGGAAACTCTCTTGGTTCCCCAGCTGGAAACTCTTGGTTCCCCAGCTGGAAACACTCTTGGTTCCCCAGCTGGAAACTCTCTTGGTTCCCCAGCTGGAAAAATCCTTGGTTCCCCAGCTGGAAACACTCTTGGTTCCCCAGTTGGAAACTCTCTTGGTTCCCCAACTGGAAACCACCCTTGGTTCCCCAGCTGGAAACTCCCTTGGTTCCCCAGCTGGAAACACCCTTGGTTCCACAGCTGGAAACATCCTTGGTTCCCCAGCTGGAAACATCCTTGGTTCCCCAGCTGGAAACACTCTTGGTTCCCCAGCTGGAAACACTCTTGGTTCCCCAGCTGGAAACATCCTTGGTTCCCCAGCTGGAAACTCTCCTTGGTTCCCCAGCTGGAAACTCTCTTGGTTCCCCAGCTGGAAACATCCTTGGTTCCCCAGCTGGAAACTCTCCTTGGTTCCCCAGCTGGAAACTCCCTTGGTTCCCCAGCTGGAAACTCTCTTGGTTCCCCAGCTGGAAACTCTCTTGGTTCCCCAGCTGGAAACTCCCTTGGTTCCCCAGCTGGAAACATCCTTGGTTCCCCAGCTGGAAACATCCTTGGTTCCCCAGCTGGAAACTCTCCTTGGTTCCCCAGCTGGAAACATCCTTGGTTCCCCAGCTGGAAACTCTCTTGGTTCCCCAGCTGGAAACTCCCTTGGTTCCCCAGCTGGAAACTCCCTTGGTTCCCCAGCTGGAAACTCTCTTGGTTCCCCAGCTGGAAACATCCTTGGTTCCCCAGCTGAAAACATCCTTGGTTCCCCAGCTGGAAACTCTCTTGGTTCCCCAGCTGGAAACATCCTTGGTTCCCCAGCTGGAAACACTCTTGGTTCCCCAGCTGGAAACACTCTTGGTTCCCCAGCTGGAAACATCCTTGGTTCCCCAGCTGGAAACTCTCTTGGTTCCCCAGCTGGAAACATCCTTGGTTCCCCAGCTGGAAACACTCTTGGTTCCACAGCTGGAAACTCTCTTGGTTCCCCAGCTGTCCAGAGAAGCACTTCGAGGCAGTCAAAGATTCCTCTCATATATAATTAATATTTCTAAATCAAGTTGTTAGAAAAGTGATTTACTACATATTACATAACTACTTTTAGTGTGGTGATGTATTGTCTTTCTCACATGTTCATTTATTTCTCTTTTCTCTTATTCCATGAAATTTTGTTTTAAATCTTAATGCAAATATGATTCAAAAAGAAAACTCTTTGTTTTTTAATCATAATTCCCAAAATAGTTCCCCTAAAATAATCCCTTAACAGAATTAAACATGTGAGGCTGTTATGTATACTTGAAGGTGTATACATACACCTTCATGTATACAAGGGGGTGGTGTTGCTGACCTTTATGACGGGTGGTGTGGCAGGTGTTAGTGCTTCTCCTGCAGCTGCAGGAGAAGCACCAACAGCAGCTGCAGGAGAAGCACCAACAGCAGCTGCAGGAGAAGCACCAACAGCAGCTGCAGGAGAAGCACCAACAGCAGCTGCAGGAGAAGCACCAGCAGCTGCAGCAGGAGAAGCAGCAGCTGCAGGAGAAGCACCACCAGCAGCAGCTGCAGGAGAAGCACCACCAGCAGCAGCTGCAGGAGAAGCACCACCAGCAGCAGCTGCAGGAGAAGCACCACCAGCAGCAGCTGCAG
>NC_091236.1:6746915-6768143 GCF_040958095.1 Procambarus clarkii | reverse complement strand
TTCAGGAATTTAATAAAGTATATGGGGAAGATGAAAGCATCAAGTGAGAGTACAAATATTTACACTGAAACTCATGTACTGCTCACCACCTACCGGGAGCCGGTCGGCCGAGCGGACAGCACGCTGGACTTGTGATTCTGTTAGTCCTGGGTTCGATCCAGGGCGCCGGCGAGAAACAATGGGCAGAGTTTCTTTCACCCTATGTCCCTGTTACCTAGCAGTAAAATAGGTACCTGGGTGTTAGTCAGCTGTCACGGGCTGCTTCCTGGGGGTGGAGGCCTGGTCGAGGACCGGGCCGCTGGGACACTAAAGCCCGAAATCATCTCAAGATAACCTCAAGATACCTGATGCCACCAGAACACCTTGGTACTCACCTAGTTGTGCTTGCGGGGGTTGAGCTTTGTCTCTTTGGTCCCGCCTCTCAACTGTCAATCAACTGGTGCAGCAGTAAGCTTGGCCAAGCTTGTCCTTGACAGGCCAAGGTGAGAAGTGACGGGCTCGCAACTGACAGTGAAGGGGAAGAAGTACGGACAGGAAGAGGACGGGAGGGAATGGCAATAAACAAGGAGTGATAGGAGAACAGATAAGATCGTGTAGTGATAAAGATGAGAGAGAGAGAGAGACAGACAGACACGTTCAACAGCCTGGCCACGAGCCAGGCTGTTAAGCCTCTTGGGTGCTGACGAGACAACTTAATGGGCAGAAGACGGGGATGAAAAGGAATTAAAAGGTTAAAAGGTAAGGTTAAAAGTATTAGGTGGGTAAGAAGGAAGGGTAGATGAAAGAGGAAGCATAAAGTAAATGGAACAAAGGGAAAGAATTTTTTTTTATC
This sequence comes from Procambarus clarkii, assembly GCF_040958095.1. Lineage (NCBI taxonomy): Eukaryota > Metazoa > Arthropoda > Malacostraca > Decapoda > Cambaridae > Procambarus > Procambarus clarkii. Next base: position 6,767,311 of record NC_091236.1, on the reverse strand, counting down.
ACAGGGAAGGAGTACAAAGGAATTTAGACAGGAACACACCATTTGTTCCAACCGTTTGTTTAATGTGTAGGTTAATGCTGCGTGAACAATGTGTATTTTAAGGCGGGATAATCAAGAGGATACTAACAGTGGTGACCTTAAAGAGACACACTTAATAGTAAGTTCAAGTGGATATAATCTATTATAAGTTTAAGAGGGACACAAACGATGGTAAGTTTAAGGGGCACACAAACAATGGTAAGCTTAAGGGGACTATATTGAGGTTACCTTGAGATGATTTCGGGGCTTAGCGTCCCCGTGGCCCGGTCATCGACCAGGCATCCTTTTTTTTACGTACTCCCAGGAAGCAGCCCGTAGCAGCTGTCTAACTCCCAGGTACCTATTTACTGCTAGTTGAACAGCGTCATCAGGGTGAAAAACTTTTTGCCCATTTGTCTCCGCCTCCACCGGGGATCGAACCCGGAACCTCTGGACTACGAATCCAAAACGCTGTCCACTCAGCTGTCAGGCGCCCCATGTCCGTGCCAGGACACTAGAGATTGATCTTGTTCACCTCTAGAAAGATTTTGTTGAAAAACCCCCAATTAAGATAAATCTAAAAATCGAGGTATTATTCCGTCTATATACTGCTTTACCTCCGTCATATTGCGAAAATAATATCAATCAGAGAGATTGGTTACAGGTAAATTGGCATGATTGGGTCTTTTGGTTGATTGATTTACTTCTAAATCTCTCGCAGTTTGATCTCGCATGACTATTGTTTCAATCAATTTACGTACATTTTAAGTTCAAGTTCAGTGTGACTTGCAAGTTTAAGCTCGGTTTGACTTGCAAGTTTAAGCTCGGTGTGACTTGCAAGTTAGGGTTTTTGTTGAACTGTTTAAGTAGTGAGTGAGTGAGCGGCCGACTGGACACCCTGCTGCTTTTCCTCCCCGACTCACTCACTCACTCACCAGTTGATTGACAGTTAAGAGGCGGGACCAAAGAACCAGAGCTCAACCCCCCGCAAGTACAACTAGGTGACGCAAGTACAACACACCACACACACACACACACACACACACACACACACACACACACACACACACACACACACACACACACACACACACACACACACACACAGTACACAATGAAGGGGAACAGCCTACCTGTAACGATTCGAGAAAGAGACCTGGGAGTGGATGTGACACCTAATCTAACTCCTGAGGCACATATAAATAGGATAACGACAGCAGCGTACTCTACACTGGCGAAAATTAGAACTTCATTCAGAAACCTAAATGAGGAGGCTTTTAGGGCGCTTTACACTGCCTACGTGAGACCCGTCTTAGAGTATGCCGCGCCATCATGGAGCCCCCACCTGAAGAAACACATAAAGAAACTGGAGAAGGTTCAGAGGTTTGCGACGAGGCTTGTCCCAGAGTTACGAGGGATGGGATATGAAGAGCGGCTGAAGGAACTGAACCTTACGACACTAGAGAAAAGAAGGGAGAGAGGAGATATGATAGGGACATATAAAATACTCAGGGGAATTGACAAAGTGGAACTAGATGAAATGTTCACACGTAATAATAACAGAACGAGGGGACATGGGTGGAAACTGGAAACGCAGATGAGTCAGAGATGTTAGGAAGTTTTCTTTTAGCGTGAGAGTAGTGGAAAAATGGAATGCACTTGGGGAACAAGTTGTGGAAGCAAATACTATTCATACTTTTAAAACTAGGTATGATAGGGAAATGGGACAGGAGTCATTGCTGTAAACAACCGATAGCTGGAAAGGCGGGATCCAAGAGTCAATGCTCGATCCTGCAAGCACAAATACGTGAGTACAAATAGGTGAGTACACACACACCCCAGTTGATTGACAGTTGAGAGGCGGAACCAAAGAGCCAGAGCTCAACCCCTCGGCAAGCACAAATAGGTGAGTACACACTCACTCTCCCCGTCCCTCCCTCCCTCCCTCCCCCCCTGTAAACCACTGGACCAGGATGCCCACAATAAGGACCTCAGAAGTACCTAACTGGTATCCACATGTAACCACTATGATAAGTAACTACCTTCCATCCCTTCATCCATATCATATAAGATCTAACTATAAAATGAACAATGGAAATGGTCGCATTGTTTATGGCTGCCGTCGACAATGCTCTGTGTATTATCTGAGAGCGGGCGTTCTTCTGGGGCCAGATTCACGAAGCAGTTACGCAAGCACTTACGAACGTGTACATCTTTCCTCAATCTTTGACGGCTTTGGTTACATTTATTAAACAGTTTACAAGCATGAAAACTTCCCAATCGACTGTTGTTATTGTTATAAACAGCCTCCTGGTGCTTCGGAGTTCATTAACTGTTTAATAATTGGAAACAAAGCCGCCAAAGATTGAGAAAAGATGTACAGGTTCGTAAGTGCTTGCGTAACTGCTTTGTGAATCTGGCCCCAGGTTTGTAATTAAAGGTTGTGCAAAGCGAAGAGCGAGAATATAATAAAATCCCTTTCCGCTTGGTGATATGTGTCTCTGAGGAGCACGTGGGATGGTGTTGGAAGCCAAGACTGTCGGAAGTCTCAAATCGTCATACGACAAAGAGTGCTGGGAAGACGGGACACCACGAGCGTAGCTCTCATCCTGTAACTACACTTATATAATTATACACATACACGCATGCATATTCATACAAATATTCTTGTATGCTGACTATGCATAGTGTATTAATATTCCTTTAGATAATGATTGACTTTTTAAATAAAATATGTTTTGGAGCTGATTCTATAATGCACATTTTATTAACGATCAGAATCTAGCTTTTTAATGAAATAAAATCCGCTATTGATTGAACTTCAACAAAAACCTTCAATATTACATTGTGGGGCAGAAACCTTTGTAATGATTTAATTAAAACAGCCTTCAACTTTATTTTCAATAAAACAGAACAAGAGCAATATTCATTTATTTTACCATTTATTCGTAGGCTCCAAATCGCCTTAGTTATTTACTGTCCAAAATCCCATTATTCATTACAATGAATTCTTATTCATTATACACAGTGCGAGGCACAAGAATACTCACCGTTGATGTAATAATATTATTCATTGTATTGTAGTGAAATGGTCACAGTGTAGTTGATGTGACGCCTTTACGAGCCGCCTGTGTCAGTATACTGCTGGATACTTGCACCTGGTGCCACCTGTGTCAGTATACTGCTGGATACTTGCACCTGGAGCCTCGTGTGTCAGTATACTGCTGGATACTTGCACCTGGAGCCTCCTGTGTCAGTATACTGCAGGATACTTGCACCTGGAGCCGCATGTGTCAGTATACTGCTGGATACTTGCACCTGGAGCCTCGTGTGTCAGTATACTGCTGGATACTTGCACCTGGAGCCTCCTGTGTCAGTATACTGCAGGATACTTGCACCTGGAGCCGCATGTGTCAGTATACTGCTGGATACTTGCACCTGGAGCCTCGTGTGTCAGTATACTGCTGGATACTTGCACCTGGAGCCTCCTGTGTCAGTATACTGCTGGATACTTGCACCTGGAGCCTCGTGTGTCAGTATACTGCTGGATACTTGCGCCTGGAGCCTCGTGTGTCAGTATACTGCTGGATACTTGCACCTGGGGCCTCGTGTGTCAGTATACTGCAGGATACTTGCACCTGGAGCCGCATGTGTCAGTATACTGCTGGATACCTGCACCTGGTGCCTCCAGTGTCAGTATACTGCTGGATACTTGCACCTGGAGCTTCCAGTGTCAGTATACTGCTGGATACTTGCACCTGGAGCCTCGTGTGTCAGTATACTGCTGGATACTTGCACCTGGAGCCGCCCATGAGAGTGCAATATGGATAAGAGTGCAATCTTTTCAGATGTCAGATAAAACTCTGGTTATACGGAGTAGTTGGGACAGGAATAGAAGGCAGAGGATGTTTACAAGAGGAGGAAGAGGAGAGAACAAATTGTAGAGTAAAGAGGAGAACGGGTAACTGGGAGTAAAGCAATAGCCACTGGCGGAACGAACGACTCGTATAATGGCCTAGTTACGCTGTCAACGATCACCCTTAGGGCAGGGTGGAAGGTGCGGGTCTCCAGGCAGTGCCCTCTGACACATTCCTCCTCCCCACTCTCTTACTCTCCTCCCCCACTCTCTTACTCTCCTCCCCCCACTCTCTTACTCTCCTCCCCCACTCTCTTACTCTCCTCCCCCACTCTTTTACTCTCCTCCCCCCACTCTCTTACTCTCCTCCCCCACTCTCTTACTCTCCTCCCCCACTCTCTTACTCTCCTCCCCCACTCTTTTACTCTCCTCACCCACTCTTACTCTCCCCCCCCCCACTCTTACTCTCCTCCCCCACTCTTACTCTCCTCCCCACTCTCTTACTCTCCTCCCCCAATCTCTTACTCTCCTCCCCCAATCTCTTACTCTCCTCCCCCACTCTTACTCTCCCCCCCCCCCACTCTTACTCTCCTCCCCCACTCCTACTCTCCTCCCCCACTCTCTTACTCTCCGCCCCACTCTCTTACTCTCCTCCCCACTCTCTTACTCTCCTCCCCACTCTCTTACTCTCCGCCCCCACTCTCTTACTCTCCTCCCCCACTCTCTTACTCTCCTCCCCCACTCTCTTACTCTCCTCCCCCACTCTTACTCTCCCCCCCCACTCTTACTCTCCTCCCCCACTCCTACTCTCCTCCCCCACTCTCTTACTCCCCTCCCCCACTCTCTTACTCTCCTCCCCACTCTCTTACTCTCCTCCCCCACTCTCTTACTCTCCTCCCCCACTCTCTTACTCTCCTCCCCCACTCTCTTACTCCCCTCCCCCACTCTCTTACTCCCCCTCCACCACTCTCTTACTCTCCTCCCCACCACTCTCTTACTCTCCTCCCCCACTCTCTTACTCTCCTTCCCCACTCTCTTACTCTCCTCCCCCACTCTCTTACTCTCCTCTCCACTCTCTTACTCTCCTCCCCCACTCTCTTACTCCCCTCCCCCACTCTCTTACTCTCCTCCCCACTCTCTTACTCCCCTCCCCCACTCTCTTACTCCCCCTCCACCACTCTCTTACTCTCCTCCCCACCACTCTCTTACTCTCCTCCCCACCACTCTCTTACTCTCCTCCCCATCCCCCATGCAGCGTCCGAACCCACTCCTCTTTACTTTACCTCACTGCCCTGAAGCACTTAGTGAATTCAGAGAGAGATACTTGAGTATTCTCTCAAGTCTAACCAAGATGTTCTCTTTACAAAGGGACGACACTGAACGATAACTCTCTTGTTAAGGGACTTATTGGCGTGCACTATGCTGAGAAGCTTGTTAACTCCGCCCCCCCCCCCATCACCCCTACCCCATATCCCGATCACCCCCCACCCCCACCCCGTACCTGCATCACCTCCCCCCCATTACCGCGCAACACAGTATGGAGCAATGCACCCAATGTACTTCTTCCACCACCCATATCTCCATCACCGCCACACCAGTCATCTCCCACTCCATCACCCACAACACAGAGTGGGGCATCAAGTTGTCAGCCCCGTCAGCCCCGTTACGCTCATCTCCATCACCCCATCTCCATCACCCCCATCTCCATCACCCCCATCTCCAACACCCCCATCTCCATCACCCCCATCTCCATCACCCCTATCTCCAATACCCCATCTCCATCACCCTCAACAGAGATTGCAGGAATGCCCTAAACTGCTCAGAAGGTTGAGGACAGAACTGTAGCCAAGGGCGGAGTCAGGCAGCCTGTAGCCAAGGGCGGAGTCAGGCAGCCTGTAGCCAAGGGCGGAGTCAGGCAGCCACAGCCTGGCCGGCGTCACTATACAGGCAGCAACAGGGTCGGCTCCTCTGGTGCCTCCAAATCCTGGTTTTATTAGGGATTTTCGGAATAAATCCCTTTGGTTTTGTTGGTAGGGGCGGTGGAGGTTAGCGGGATTAACCCGGTATAAATCGTCTTGTTATTGAAGGTTACCGTAGAGTGTTAGCTGGGACACGAGGTGGGATGTAGTGTCACAGCCGCTCAGGGCCTGGGTCCTGGGATCGTAGGCGGGGCCAGAAATAAACTTTGGAATTGTTTGAGTTGGCCAATTGAACGCCTGTTTCCACATGCATTGTGGAAACAATGAACAAATTCTACCATTTGTTACCATTTGGGCCGGGCTTGGGGAGTAGAACAACTCCCCAGAACCCCCATCAAGCAGGTAGCAGGCATTTATATTTTAAACTGATGATTTGCCTAGTTTGACGAACCTGTTCTTACATATCCTGCTTTCAGAAATTCGACATTATGTTCACGGCTTGTTTCGCTCTAGCATCTGGAAGACACTGCCGCCTCAAGCCTTCAAGGGTGGCTTTATTTAGTGATTTACATCACATTTGCTGTTTTTGATCAAGGAGAAGTTTTGAGCCATATTAACTATATGATCCTTTGTTGAGAATTTAAATGTTTAAAGTTACAGTTGGTTATGGAGGGTGGTAGTGTGTTGGGGCCACAGTTCACCACTCCACCCACTCCAAAACACATCCTCGTACCCGCTCACGCCCCCCCCCTCTACCCTCTCTTACACCACCAACTCCCCCTCTACCCGCCCCATAAACACATCCCTACCCGCCCCATAAACACATCCCTACCCGCCCGTTCCACCAGCTGGTATTGGTGGAGAGAAGTATGGCGGCAGGTAACGGGTTGGCTGATAGCCGTGAGAGGGGGATGATAGCCGTGAGAGGGGGATGATAGCCGTGAGAGGGGGATGATAGCCGTGAGAGGGGGATGATAGCCGTGAGAGGGGATGATGGCATTTACAGGCGGAGAGAGAGACGGTAACAAAGTATGATAAGTGTGGAGGAAAGAGAGAAAGAATGATAGGGGTGGAGGAGAGAGAGACAGAAATATGATAAGGGTGATGGAGAAGGTGGAAGAGATATTGGATACTTCCTGATGTAACAGTTCAGGAGATGTGGCCCTGATAGGCGGAGGCTGCCGCTCACTCTCAATTGCTCTCCACCGATATACTTCTGAATTATTTTGAGAGTTTCTATAGACATTCTATTGTGGTGTAGGTTTGTCAGGCGTTGCGTGTGTTGTCAGGTGTTGGGTGTGTTGTCAGGTGTTGCGGGTGTTACCAGGTGTGTTGCGGGTGTGTTGACGTAACACCCGTCTGTGCCAAGAGAGGATGGCACACTGGTGCAAGAAATGTGCTCAAGTGACATTCGTATAAAGGAGAAAAATATGCAAATTTGATCACTAACGACGCTGCCTCGATAATCGAGGGAAACACATAACTGCCCAACCACCCTTTGCTTTCCCCACGATGATAGGCATGGCTTATCTTCTTGAGGTTATCTTGAGATGATTTCGGGGCTTTTTAGTGTCCCCGCGGCCCGGTCCTCGACCAGGCCTCCACCCCCCAGGAAGCAGCCCCTGACAGCTGACTAACACCCAGGTACCTATTTTACTGCTAGGTAACAGGGGCATAGGGTAAAAGAAACTCTGTCCATTGTTTCTCGCCGGCGCCTGGAATCGAACCCAGGACCACAGGATCACAAGTCCAGTGTGCTGTCCGCTCGGCCGACCGGCTCCGTACAGACCGGACACACAGTACAGACCGCTCGGCAGACCGGACACACAGTACAGACCGCTCGGCAGACCGGACACAGTACAGACCGCTCGGCAGACCGGACACAGTACAGACCGCTCGGCAGACCGGACACACAGTACAGACCGCTCGGCAGACCGGACACACAGTACAGACCGCTCGGCAGACCGGACACACAGTACAGACCGCTCGGCAGACCGGACACAGTACAGACCGCCCGGCAGACCAGAACCCCGTATACAGTATACCGACATTGTATCCGTCGGTATACTGTATATTTGGTATTGTCATATAGAGGTTGAGAGCCACGAGTCACTCAATATTTACACAACCAATCACAAGACCCGCACAACTTTCCTCAGCTCTGGCGGCTTTGTTTACCTTTATTAAAGCGTTTGATCTCCGAAGATTGTTTATAGCAAAAATAACCATGAGGTGAAGTTTGGACGCTGGTAAACTGTTTAGTCAATGTCAAGCAAGCCGCTGTAATTAAGAAAAGATATTCAGTTTTCGTAAATGGTTGGGTAAAGGCTTGATGGATCCTAGCCTTGAGTGGGGTTGGCTGTCATCGGGATTAGCTTGGGCTTCAGACTGGTCAATGTTCAGTCTGACATTGTACAATAGTGGCCTAAACGTGTCCACTTGACTCGTAACCGATAACGCTGAAAGCTCATCTAGCAAATTAACTTGAGTCTTTCGCGTAAGAACATAAGCAAAATGAAGAAATTTCAATTGATTTTCAGATACCTTCCAGCGAGCGTAAGAAATATTGCCGGAACAACCGTGGACATCTTCAAGATAAAACTAGATTGTTTCCTCCAAGGAGTGCCGGATCAGCCGGGCTGTGGTGGGTATGTGGGCCTGCGGGCCGCTCCAAGCAACAGCTTGGTGGACCAAACTCTCACAAGTCAAGTCTGGCCTCGGGCCGGGCTTGGGGAGTAGAAGAACTCCCAGAACCCCATCAACCAGGTATCAACCAGGTATCAACCAGGTATCAACCAGGTATCAACCAGGATACGCAAATAAAGTTGGAAAAGGACTTTAAGTATATCACTTTACATGTAAAGTTGAGACTGCGGGTGTTGACAAGAGCCCATACAAGAGTGTTGCGTCATGTATTACCAACACAAACTGCAACCTCGTTAATGGTGAATGCAAGAGGTCCTTCATCACACAAGAGGTCCCTCATAACACAAGAGCTGCCTCACAACACAAGAGGTCACTCACAACACAAGAGGTCCCTCACAACACAAGAGCTGCCTCACAACACAAGAGCTGCCTCACAACACAAGAGGTCCCTCATAACACAAGAGATGCCTCATAACACAAGAGGTCCCTCATAACACAAGAGCTGCCTCATAACACAAGAGGTCCCTCATAACACAAGAGCTGCCTCACAACACAAGAGCTGCCTCACAACACAAGAGGTCCCTCACAACACAAGAGGTCCCTCACAACACAAGAGCTCCCTCACAACACAAGAGGTCCCTCACAACACAAGAGGTCCCTCACAACACAAGAGCTGCCTCACAACACAAGAGGTCCCTCACAACACAAGAGGTCCCTCACAACACAAGAGGTCACTCACAACACAAGAGGTCCCTCACAACACAAGAGGTCCCTCACAACACAGGAGGTCCCTCACAACACAAGAGGTCCCTCACAACACAAGAGGTCCCTCACAACACAAGAGCTCCCTCACAACACAAAAGGTCCCTCACAACACAAGAGGTCCCTCACAACACAAGAGGTCCCTCACAACACAAGAGGTCCCTCACAACACAAGAGGTCACTCACAACACAAGAGGTCCCTCACAACACAAGAGGTCACTCACAACACAGGAGGTCCCTCACAACACAAGAGGTCCCTCACAACACAAGAGCTCCCTCACAACACAAGAGGTCCCTCACAACACAAGAGCTCCCTCACAACACAAGAGGTCCCTCACAACACAAGAGCTCCCTCACAACACAAGAGGTCCCTCACAACACAAGAGGTCCCTCACAACACAAGAGGTCCCTCACAACACAGGAGGTCCCTCACAACACAAGAGGTCACTCACAACACAAGAGGTCACTCACAACACAAGAGGTCACTCACAACACAAGAGGTCCCTCACAACACAAGAGCTCCCTCACAACACAGGAGGTCCCTCACAACACAAGAGGTCACTCACAACACAAGAGGTCACTCACAACACAAGAGGTCACTCACAACACAAGAGGTCCCTCACAACACAAGAGGTCACTCACAACACAAGAGGTCACTCACAACACAAGAGGTCCCTCACAACACAAGAGGTCACTCACAACACAAGAGGTCACTCACAACACAAGAGGTCACTCACAACACAAGAGCTCCCTCACAACACAAGAGGTCCCTCATAACACAAGAGGTCCCTCACAACACAAGAGGTCCCTCACAACACAAGAGGTCCCTCACAACACAAGAGGTCCCTCACAACACAAGAGGTCCCTCACAACACAAGAGGTCCCTCACAACACAAGAGGTCCCTCACAACACAAGAGGTCCCTCACAACACAAGAGCTCCCTCACAACACAAGAGGTCCCTCACAACACAAGAGCTCCCTCACAACACAAGAGGTCCCTCATAACACAAGAGGTCCCTCACAACACAAGAGGTCCCTCACAACACAAGAGGTCCCTCACAACACAAGAGGTCCCTCACAACACAAGAGGTCCCTCACAACACAAGAGGTCCCTCACAACACAAGAGGTCCCTCACAACACAAGAGGTCCCTCACAACACAAGAGCTCCCTCACAACACAAGAGGTCCCTCACAACACAAGAGCTCCCTCACAACACAAGAGGTCCCTCACAACACAAGAGGTCCCTCATAATCATGGAACTCTGTGGTAAGGTCTTCTATAACTTCTATAACTTACCCTCAAATCTGTGGCTCATAAAAGACAAATAGAATATAGTTTAACAAACAATAAACTAAATTGTAATATTTGTCTAAGGCGTTGTGGATAACATATTTGGTGCGGGGTTGTGAACCTCACATTATTGGCCGATCCTTGCCATTATTTCCCAGGGGACCTCGCTTAATACACAATGTAAGCAGCTCCCCTGTCAACACTCTAAACTGTTTGGGACACAAATATTCAAGTTGTATATCCTTGGATTATATATATATACACACACACGCGCGAATTTTATATATATATATATATATAATATATATATATATAAATATAATATATATATCACATTGGCATGATTTATCGATGAGAAAAACCAATTTGAGGCAAGCGAGTGACTTGATTTATGAGTTATGCCTTAACCGACTCGGCTCCGATGGGACAAAAGTCGACTAACCCGGAACTCTACTGACTTTGATTTAGCTTCTCTGAAGATTTGGTTTACTGAGGATTTCTGGGCATCCAGGACTCCCCAGTGAAGCTAAATCTCTCACTCACACATACAGAGGACAGCTTGAGGCTTCAAGAAGACCTGGACAAGCTGTAGGAATGGTCGAACAAATGGTTGTTAGAGTTTAACCCAAGCAAATGTAATGTAGTGAAGATAAGTGTAGGGAGCAGGAGACCAGATACGAGGTATCATTTGGGAGATGAAATACTTCAAGAGTCAGAGAGAGAAAAAGACCTGGGGGTTGATATCACGCCAGACCTGTCCCCTGAAGTTCATATCAGAGCGGCATATGCCAGGTTGGCTAACGGCCTTTAGAAACTTGTGTAAGGAATCTTTCAGAACTTTATATACCACATATGTCAGACCAATCCTGGAGTATGCTGCCCCAGCATGGAGTCCATATCTAGTCAAGCATAAGACTAAACTAGAAAAGGTTCAACGGTTTTCCACCAGACTAGTATCCGAACTGAGGGGTATGATCTACGAGGAGAGACTACGAGAATTATACTCTACGTCACTGGGAGACAGAAGAGTAAGAGGGGACATGATCACCACATACAAGATTCTCAGAGGAATTGATAGGGTAGATAAAGATAGACTATTTACCAAAAGGGACACACGCACGAGAGGACACAGGTGGAAATTGAGTGCCCGAATGAACCAGGAGGCCTGGTCGACGACCGGGCCGCGGGGACACTAAGCCCCGGAAGCACCTCAAGGTAGCCTCAAGGTATAGAGATGTTAGAAATAATTTTTTCAGTGTCAGAGTGGTTGACAAATGGAATGCATTAGGCAGTGATGTGGTGGAGGCTGACTCCATACACAGTTTCAAATATAAATTTGATAGAGCCCAATAGGCTCAGGAACCTGTACATCAGTTGATTGGCAGTTGAGAAGCGGGACCAAAGAGCCAGAGCTCAACCCCCGCAAGCACAACTAGGTAAGTACACACACAGGGGGCCTGTGGCTGAGTGGACAGCGCTTAGGACTCGTAATCCTAGGCTCCGGGTTCGATCCCGGCGCCGGCGGAAACAGATGAGCAGAGTTTCTTTCACCCTGATGCCGCTGTTACCTAGCAGTAAATAGGTACCTGGGAGTTAGACAGCTGTTACGGGCTGCTTCCTGTGTGTGTGTGTGTGTGTGAAAAATAGTAGTTAGTAACAGTTGAGAGGCGGGCCGAAAGAGCAGAGCTCAACCCCCGCAAGCAAAACTAGGTGAATACACACACGCATGCACGCACGCACGCACGCACGCACGCACGCACGCACGCACGCACACACACACACACACACACACACACACACACACACACACACACACACACACACACACACACTGCTGCTATGTACAGTACTGATAACATTATTACCGTCCAGTATCGGCTGTTACTCAGCTCTCACTGGAATTATTAATTATCAGTTATTTGCTGTCCTCTACCAGTAGTAAATATAACGTGTACTTATAATTAATATTACATCATTTTAGCGATTTTTTTTATTAATATTTCTAATAAAAATGTTTTTACGGCCATTTACAAAAGCATGATAAATGGGTTTTCGATGCAATGTATTTGTGTGGACTGAATTGCGGGCTCAGTAGATTAGTTCCTCGTTCGCGATCGCAATTACAAAAATTAAATTATATTTGGCGAGACAAGGTAACTCACTTCCGGTTATCTTTTTATTATTATTATTTTCTACCACAGACGTGGCCAGACATTTACAATGCTAACCAGAATATGTACATTTTCTTCTGTCCTCCATGGACAGGGTTAGAGATGTGTTAAGCATATAGTTCAGTGATTTATTGAACAATCAACCACAGGAGGTGATTGTAGTGCTTTTAAAATGCTAATCTAACCTACAGACATAAATACACAGATTTACGTCTGTCCAACATAAACAGTGTTCGTAGTGTCTTTACATGGTGTCATTTATGTGCGTATACAAAGGTGAAATTAAATTCTTCCTCATATCCTGTATGCACACACACGCACACACACACACACAATGGTTCTATGGGGCCTCGTAGCCTGGTGGATAGCGCGCAGGACTCGTAATTCTGTGGCGCGGGTTCGATTCCCGCACGAGGCAGAAACAAATGGGCAAAGTTTCTTTCACCCTGAATGCCCCTGTTACCTAGCAGTAAATAGGTACCTGGGAGTTAGTCAGCTGTCACGGGCTGCTTCCTGGTGTGTGTGGTGTGGAAAAAAAAAGTAGTAGTTAGTAAACAGTTGATTGACAGTTGAGAGGCGGGCCGAAAGAGCAAAGCTCAACCCCCGTAAAAACACAACTAGTAAACACAACTAGTAAACACACACATACATATATATATATATGTATATATATATATATATATATATATATATATATATATATATATATATATATATATATATATATATATATATATTAGTATATTTTGGTAGCAGTCTTTCCTGTAGACTTTGATATGACTTTTTCGGTCATATTTAATAATATATATATTTATATATATATATATATATATATATATATATATATATATATATATATATATATATATATATATATATATTTGATTGAAAACTCCACACCCCTGAAGTGACTCGAACCCAGACCGCCACGAGCACAATGCAATTTGTGTATATGGTACCTTAAACCACTCGACTATCAGTGACCTTACGAAAGACGATGATAGCCATGGGTATTTGAACCACCGTCCCGACGGCACTTTGATCGTAATCTTGGGCATGGTTATGTTACTTTTGTACGGTCGAGTGGTTTAAAGTACCATGTACAATTACCTTAAACCACTTGACCATCAGTGACCATCAGTACGGTCACTGATGGTCGAGTGTACGCCCCCTGATCTCCCTGTACGCCCCCTCACCTCCCTGCACGCCCCCCTCACCTCCCTGCACGCCCCCTCATCTCCCTGCACGCCCCCTTACCTCCCTGCACGCCCCCTCATCTCCCTGCATGCCCCCCTCACCCCCCTGCACGCCCCCTCACCTCCCTGCACGCCCCCCTCACCTCCCTGCACGCCCCCCTCACCCCCCTGCACGCCCCCCGCACCTCCCTGCACGCCCCCTCACCCCCCTACACGCCCCCTCACCCCCCTACACGCCCCCTCACCCCTTTGCACGCCCCCCTCACCTCCCTGCACGCCCCCCTCACCCTCCTGCACGCCCCCTCACCTCCCTGCACGCCCCCCTCACCCCCCTGCACGCCCCCCTCACCCCCCTGCACGCCCCCCTCACCCCCCTGCACGCCCCCCTCACCCTCCTGCACGCCCCCCTCACCCTCCTGCACGCCCCCCCGCACCTCCCTGCACGCCCCCCCTCACCCCCCTGCACGCCCCCCTCACCCCCCTGCACGCCCCCCCTCACCCCCCTGCACGCCCCCCTCACCCCCCTGCACGCCCCCCCTCACCCCCCTGCACGCCCCCCTCACCACCATAACAATAACCCCGCGCGGGTGAGGTTTATGTGTGGCAAGAGCGGTGATCCTCCAGCTTTTGAGACTTAATATAAAGGAATACACTGTTGTAAAGGTCGAGGGACGCCAGGGTGGACCAGGTCGAGGGGACGCCAGGGTGGACCAGGACGAGGGGACGCCAGGGTGGACCAGGACGAGGGGACGCCAGGGTGGACCAGGACGAGGGGACGCCAGGGTGGACCAGGTCGAGGGGGACGCCAGGGTGGACCAGGTCGAGGGGGACGCCAGGGTGGACCAGGTCGAGGGGGACGCCAGGGTGGACCAGGTCGAAGGGACGCCAGGGTGGACCAGGACGAGGGGACGCCAGGGTGGACCAGGTCGAGGGGGACGCCAGGATGGACCAGGTCGAAGGGACGCCAGGGTGGACCAGGTCGAGAGGACGCCAGGGAGGACCAGGTCGAGGGGACGCCAGGGTGGACCAGGTCGAGGGGACGCCAGGGTGGACCAGGTCGAGGGGACGCCAGGGTGGACCAGGTCGAGGGGACGCCAGGGTGGACCAGGTCGAGGGGACGCCAGGGTGGACCAGGTCGAGGGGACGCCAGGGTGGACCAGGTCGAGGGGACGCCAGGGTGGACCAGGTCGAGGGGACGCCAGGGTGGACCAGGTCGAGGGGACGCCAGGGTGGACCAGGTCGAGGGGACGCCAGGGTGGACCAGGTCGAGGGGACGCCAGGGTGGACCAGGTCGAGGGGACGCCAGGGTGGACCAGGACGAGGGGACGCCAGGGTGGACCAGGTCGAGAGGACGCCAGGGGTGGACCAGGTCGAGGGGACGCCAGGGTGGACCAGGTCGAGGGGACGCCAGGGAGAACCAGGTCGAGGGGACGCCAGGGTGGACCAGGTCGAGGGGACGCCAGGGTGGACCAGGACGAGGGGACGCCAGGGTGGACCAGGTCGAGGGGACGCCAGGGTGGACCAGGTCGAGGGGACGCCAGGGTGGACCAGGTCGAGAGGACACCAGGGAGGTCGACACCGTCAACACGTCCGTATTAAACACGACAGAGTCAAGAGAATAGGAAAAACACACTACACACAAGTCCTAATATTCGTGAACCATGAGCTTAAGCTCATCCCCCATTAAAAAAGCACATGTTCCTACACCTACACAGTCACAACGTATCAACACAACAGTTCTCCCGCCTCCTACATGCAATGTAATTATAAAAGTAATAATCATATCGCCAAATCGCATCTGTTGAGCTCTTGATCTTCGGTACGAAAAATGGAAGAACATAATTGAGGTTTGTGGGAGTGTTGTGTGGGTGACGTCCTGGGGGGGTGGGGGGCGGGGGGGTGGAGGGGTCAAAGGTCAGGGGTCAGTAACGAGACGGCACTCCTCGCTTACCACCCTTCTCTCCATCTTGTTTTCACGGGTTCACAAGCATCAATTATGATCTGGTTTTGCCTTTTCTGAAGCGTTTCGAACCAGAGTCCTCGCTTAATATACGACAGCCCGTCCTCCAAAAATGGGGCGGTAAATGTAACAGCCCCATAAGTGCAATTATGTACTATGTATGGCAGGTAGGAAGTGTTTCTATTTTCGCTTAGTATTAAACCGTACTGTCAAATATATTGTGAATATTTGAGTTTACCAGAAAAGCTGTATAGAAGCACTGGTTCCCTGTGAGTACTGGTTCCCTGTGAGTACTGGTTCTCTGTGAGAACTGGTTCCCTGTGAGTACTGGTTCCCTGTGAGTACTGGTTCCCTGTGAGTACTGGTTCCCTGTGAGTACTGGTTCCCTGTGAGTACTGGTTCCCTGTGAGTACTGGTTCCCTGTGAGTACTGGTTCCCTGTGAGTACTGGTTCCCTGTGAGTACTGGTTCCCTGTGAACACTGGTTCCCAGTGAACACTGGTTCCCTGTGAGCACCGGTTCCCTGTGAATACCGGTTCCCTATGAACACCGGTTCCCAGTGAACACTGGTTCCCTATGAACACTGGTTCCCAGTGAACACTGGTTCCCTGTGAACATCGGCTCCCTGTGAACACCGGCTCCCTGTGAACACCGGCTCCCTGTGAACACCGGTTCCCTGTGAACACCGGCTCCCTATGAACACCGGTTCCCAGTGAACACCGGCTCCCTGTGAACACCGGTTCCCTGTGAACACCGGTTTTCTGTGAACAACGGTTCCCTGTGAACAACGGTTCCCTGTGAACACCGGTTCCCAGTGAACACCGGTTCCCTGTGAGCACCGGTTCCCTGTGAACACCGGTTTTCTGTGAACACCGGTTTTCTGTGAACAACGGTTCCCTGTGAACACCGGTTCCCTGTGAACACCGGTTCCATCATTCTCATCCTGATAGCAGGGTTGGTGAGGCAAGTCATAAATAATTCAGGTAGCCCCGACGCCGCTGGTAAAAGCTTTTCCTGTGATGGGTAAAGTCCTGCCTGGACAGTGGCCACGAGAACGCTAGCCTGGAGCAGCTATGAAAGAACAATGTTCTCCGAGAACGTTAATTTCCTCCGGTTGCGACTCTGGGACTGACTTATATTTGGCGGAATTGGCAAGGCAGAATAGGCAATTACCGCTGAGCGAGAAAGAGGTAAGTATATTTTTCGGGATATTTGTTTCTAGTTGGATAGACAACATGAGTACGGCGTGTGTGTGTGTGTGTGTGTGTGTGTGTGTGTGTGTGTGTGTGTGTGTGTGTGTGAGTGTGTGTGTGTGTGTGTGTGTGTGTGTGTGTGTGTGTGTGAGTGTGAGTGTGAGTGTGAGTGTGAGTGTGTGTGTGTGTGTGTGTGTGTGTGTGTGTGTGAGTGTGTGTGTGTGTGTGTGTGTGTGTGTGTGTGTGTGTGTGTGTGTGTGTATTCATCTATTTGTGCCTGCAGGATCGAACTCTAGTTATTTGGTCCTGCTTTTCTAGCCTGTGTGTGTGTGTGTAATCACCTATTTGCGCCTGCAGGATCGAGCATTGACTCTTGGATCTCGCCTTTCTAGATATCGGTTGTTTATAGCAATAACTCTTGTCTCATTTCCCTATCATATCTAGTTTTAAAATTATGAATAGAGTTTGCTTCCACAACCTGTTCCTTAAATGCATTCCATTTTTCCACTACTCTCACGCTAAAAGAAAACTTCCTAATATCACTGTGACTCATCTGAATTTCCAGCTTCCACCCATGTCCCCTCGTTCTGTTAGTATTCCGTGTGAACATTTCGTCTATTTCCAATTTGTCAATTCCCCTGAGTATTTTATATGTTCCTATCATATCACAGCTCGTTCCTATCTATCACAGCTTCGTATCATCCTTTGCAAATAACACTAAAATCAGCATGAAAATTACCTCTGCTGAAAACATTGAAACCCTTCTAGCAGATATTAATAAAGTTTTCGTCTGGGCAGCTGAAAATATCATGATGTTTAACAGTGATAAATTCCAGGTACTCAGGTACGGTAAAAATGAGGACCTTAAACATAATACAGGATACAAAACACAGTCAAATTTGCCCATAGTAGGAAAGCAACAAGTACAGGATTTGGGAATAATGATGTCTGACGACCTAACGTTTAGGGAGCATAACCAAGCAAATATTGCGGCAGCCAGAAAAATAATAGAATGGATTACGAGAACTTTCAAATCCAGGGATCCCATCACAATGGTTGTACTCTTCAAGTCACTTGTGTTGTCCCGTCTTGAGTACTGCTCAGTATTCACTTACCCCTTCAGAGCAGGAGAGATTGAGGAAATAGAGGGAATACAGAGAACATATACGGCACGCATAGACGCGATAAAGCATCTAAATTATTGGGATCGTCTCAAAGCTCTCCAAATGTACTCGCTAGAAAGACGGCGGGATAGATACCAAATAATATACACGTCGGAAAATACTGGAGGGCCAGGTCCCAAATCTACACAGTAAAATAACAACGTACTGGAGTGAACGATATAGAAGAAAATGCAGAATAGAACCAGTGAAGAGCAGAGGTGCCATAGGCACAATCAGAGAACATTGTATAAACATCAGAGGTCCGCGGTTGTTCAACACCCTCCCAGCGAGCGTAAGAAATATTGCCGGAACAACCGTGGATATCTTAAAGATAAAACTAGATTGTTTCCTCCAAGGAGTGCCGGACCAACCGGACTGTGGTGGGTATGTGGGCCTGCGGGCCGCTCCAAGCAACAGCCTGGTGGACCAAACTCTCACAAGTCAAGCCTGGCCTCGGGCCGGGCTTGGGGAGTAGAAGAACTCTCAGAACCCCATCAAACAGGTATCAAGCAGGTATCATATCCCTCCTCTCCCTTCTTTTTTTTTTAGTGTCGTAAGGTTCAGTTCCTTCAGGCGCTCTTCATATCCCATCCCGTGTAACTCTGGGACGAGCCTCGTCGCAAACTTCTGAACCTTTCCAGTTTCTTTACGTGTTTTTTCGAGGGGGGGGGGGGGGCTCCATGATGGGGCGGCAAACTCTAAGACTGGTCTCACGTAGGCAGTGTAAAGTGCCCTAATTGCCTCCTTACTTAGGTTTCTGAATGATGATCTAACTTTTGCCAGAGTAGAGTACGCTGCTGTCAATATCCTATTTATATGTGCCTCAGGAGTTGGATTAGGTGTTACGTCCATTCCCAGGTCTCTTTCTCGAATCGTCACAGGTAGGCAGTTCTCCTTGTATACTGGCCCTTTGGTCTCTTATCACCTAGTCCCATTTCCATAACTTTACATTCGCTAGTGTTGAATTCCAGATATATCTCTGACCATCTCCGCAACCTGTTCAAGTCCTCTTAGAGGATCCTACAATCCTCATCTGTCAAAACTTTTCTCATTAATTTTGCATCATCCACGAACATCGACATGTAGGATTCTACTCCTGTAATTGAAATTGAAATAAGTTTATTAAGGTAAAATACACACAAAGGGATGAGGTAGCTCAAGCTATTCTCACCCCGTTCAGTAACCACCTCTACTCCTGTAAACATTGTAAACATGTCATTAACGTATATTAGAAATAGAATTGATCCCAGCACCGATCTTTGAGGTACTCCACTCGTTACTGTTCGCCAGTCCGACTTCTCGTCCCTTACCGTTACTCTCTGGTTCCTTCCTGTTAGGTAGTTCCTTACCCCATGCTAGGGCCTTTCCGTTTACTCACGCCTGCCTCTCAAGTTTTAATAGCAGTATCATGTGCGGAACGGTATCAAAGGCTTTTTGGCAGTGTGTGTGTGTGTGTGTGTGTGTGTGTGTGTGTGTGTGTGTGTGTGTGTGTGTGTGTGTGTGTGTGTGTGTGCGTGTGTGTGTGTGTGTGCGTGTGTGTGTGTGTGTGTGTGTGGAGGGATATGATTTTCAAAATTAGGTACTGCAGTGTTGCCAACTTTTCCAGTGCATCTTTCACGTATCAACATTGAGCTTCAACTTGGCCCCAGGAGTAAAACTGAAGCTGAATGTTTCAGTAAGCTACCTTGCCTTACCTTGAGGTTACCTTGAGGTGCTTCCGGGGCTTAGTGCCCCCGCGGCCCGGTCGTCGACCAGGCCTCCTGGTTGCTGGACTGATCAACCAGGCTGTTAGACGCGGAAGGAAGTAGTGGAAGCGTGTTGAACAGTCTCGGGCCTCTGATGTTGATAGAGTTCTCTCTGAGTACCTGTTGCACCTCTGCTTTTCAACGGGGGTATTCTGCACATCCTGCCATGTCTTCTGGTCTCATGTGATGTTATTTCTGTGTGCAGGTTTGGGACCAGCCCCTCAATTATTTTCCACGTGTAAATTATTATGTATCTCTCCCGCCTGCGCTCAAGGGAGTACAGATTTAGGCTCTTTAGTCGGTCCCAGTAATTTAGATGTTTTACTGAGTGGATTCTAGCAGTAAAGGATCTCTGCACGCTCTCCAGGTCAGCAACTTCTCCAGCTCCAGCTATAACTCACATACTGCCTATGTAGATTGTAAACTCGATATTTACGTTAAATGTTGTGAGCTCAATGGCCGTATGCTCTGACGGTG
>NC_091236.1:6684415-6741915 GCF_040958095.1 Procambarus clarkii | reverse complement strand
GATTGATGTGTTGGGACATTATAAATCCTTGCTGATTGATGTGTTGGGACATTATAAATCCTTGCTGATTGATGTGTTGGGACATTATAAATCCTTACACATTGATGTCGTGTTGGGAATAAGGCCTATTTGAAGGGATATTAAGCCACCACAATGGCCTAGTGACCAACCAGAAACTATACTTTCGTCTTAAACATAGGTCAAAAGTATTGTAAACTGTGTATACTCAAGATTATAAACTCTGTGTATACATACGAAGAAGCAGGACTAGAAAGAAGTCCGAAGTCGAGTGAGGAAAGACCTGGGTAAATACTGGCTTAGAAACAGGGTCATTGATGGATTAATTCCCAGCTGAGATAATAGACACAGGATCCCTGGATTGTTTCAAGCGTAGGTTAGACAGGAACTGCGTATGGGCCAATAGACCCTCTGCAGTGTTCTCTTTTGAATTGCCCGACCACACATGTAAGAAGCCAGGTATATAATGTCTGGCTTGTGAGTATTCCAGGCTGACGCTGGCTATTCCCTGAGGTACGGGGACCTTTTATCCTACTCTCTGGTCATGGCATCTTCAGTACCACGGAGAAACTTGTATGTCGTAATCATGTCTCATCGATTCCTACAGAGAGCGTTGAGGTTCATACTACTTAGTCTGTCCTCATTGTTTAATCCTCCAAGTGTGGCGCTTGTGTCTCGGAGAGGGAGAAGAGAGTGTCATATAGATACACACACACACACACACACACACACACACACACACACACACACACACACACACACACTCACTCTCTCTCTCTCTCTCTCTCTCTCTCTCTCTCTCTCTCTCTCTCTCTCTCTCTCTCTCTCTCTCTCTCTCTCTCTCTCTCTCTCTCTCTCTCTGTGCCGCACCTTCCGAAGAGCTGCAGAGTGAGAGAGTGACCCATGAAGCATTTCACTGACGCAAGGGACGAGGAAAAATTAACATTGAGGATGATGTAGAAACCTGGGGGAGGGGGGGGGGGGGGGAGGTACAGGTGGCTGAGAGTGAGATGTTCGCGACAAATAGTCTGTCATGGTTCATGCGTAACGAGCCTGTTCACCCACTCTCCAGGTGAAATTCTGCCAAGGAAGAGCCAAGGAATGTTATCTTCTTGAGATGATTGATTACTGTATACTGTATCAATTTTATCATCGGGGGTTGAATTCTTCGATTTTTTTTTGCGGAGGGGGGGGGGGTAAACTTGCGTAATGGGGCAAGTCAAATTTTCTTTGTGTTGTATAATACAATAATACAACACATGACAACTGTATTGTATTTGTTTAATACCGATCTGTTGACATTGTACTGGGAGGCTGATGGTATTCTGACATGGAACTGAGTGGGAGTGCTGAGTGAGAGCTGGGAGTGTTGACTGAGAGCTGGGAGTGCTGAGTGAGAGCTGGGAGTGCTGAGTGAGAGCTGGGAGAGCTGAGTGAGAGCTGGGAGTGCTGAGTGAGAGCTGGGAGTGTTGAGTGAGAGCTGGGAGTGCTGAGTGAGAGCTGGGAGTGCTGAGTGAGAGCTGGGAGTGCTGAGTGAGAGCTGGGAGTGCTGAGTGAGAGCTGGGAGTGCTGAGTGAGAGCTGGGAGTGCTGAGTGAGAGCTGGGAGTGCTGAGTGAGAGCTGGGAGTGTTGAGTGAGAGCTGGGAGTGCTGAGTGAGAGCTGGGAGTGCTGAGTGAGAGCTGGGAGTGCTGAGTGAGAGCTGGGAGTGCTGAGTGAGAGCTGGGAGTGCTGAGTGAGAGCTGGGAGTGCTGAGTGAGAGCTGGGAGAGCTGGGAGTGCTGAGTGAGAGCTGGGAGTGCTGAGTGAGAGCTGGGAGTGCTGAGTGAGAGCTGGGAGTGTTGACTGAGAGCTGGGAGTGTTGAGTGAGAGCTGGGAGTGTTGAGTGAGAGCTGGGAGTGTTGAGTGAGAGCTGGGAGAGCTGAGTGAGAGCTGGGAGTGCTGAGTGAGAGCTGGGAGTGCTGAGTGAGAGCTGGGAGTGCTGAGTGAGAGCTGGGAGTGCTGAGTGAGAGCTGGGAGTGCTGAGTGAGAGCTGGGAGTGCTGAGTGAGAGCTGGGAGTGCTGAGTGAGAGCTGGGAGTGCTGAGTGAGAGCTGGGAGTGCTGAGTGAGAGCTGGGAGTGCTGAGTGAGAGCTGGGAGTGCTGAGTGAGAGCTGGGAGTGCTGAGTGAGAGCTGGGAGTGCTGAGTGAGAGCTGGGAGTGCTGAGTGAGAGCTGGGAGTGCTGAGTGAGAGCTGGGAGTGCTGAGTGAGAGCTGGGAGTGTTGACTGAGAGCTGGGAGTGTTGAGTGAGAGCTGGGAGTGTTGAGTGAGAGCTGGGAGTGTTGAGTGAGAGCTGGGAGTGTTGAGTGAGAGCTGGGAGTGTTGAGTGAGAGCTGGGAGTGTTGAGTGAGAGCTGGGAGTGTTGAGTGAGAGCTGGGAGTGTTGAGTGAGAGCTGGGAGTGTTGAGTGAGAGCTGGGAGTGCTGAGTGAGAGCTGGGAGTGCTGAGTGAGAGCTGGGAGTGCTGAGTGAGAGCTGGGAGTGCTGAGTGAGAGCTGGGAGTGCTGAGTGAGAGCTGGGAGTGCTGAGTGAGAGCTGGGAGTGCTTCAAATGCTTAACGAGGAAGTAGATGTGCTTAAGAAGGGGAAGAATCTAGAGGGAACTCTGAAGAACTTGTGAGAGGCCGAGGCACTTTCTTAGAGGCATTACAGCTGTAATGAGTAGGAAGGGAAGTGTTTTGGAACCTAAGACGTGAAGGATCCTCACCAGTTGTGTTCCTGTATATGATTGTGTTGGTCTTCACCCTACTCCACCAGCTGTTTGGTCCATACAGGTCTTGGTGGTCCCTACTCCACCAGCTGTTTGGTCCTTACAGGGTTTGGTGGTCCCTACTCCACCAGCTGTTTGGTCCTTACAGGGTTTGGTGGTCCCTACTCCACCAGCTGTTTGGTCCATACAGGGCTTGGTGGTCCCTACTCCACCAGCTGTTTGGTCCTTACAGGGTTTGGTGGTCCCTACTCCACCAGCTGTTTGGTCCATACAGGGCTTGGTGGTCCCTACTCCACCAGCTGTTTGGTCCTTACAGGGTTTGGTGGTCCCTACTCCACCAGCTGTTTGGTCCTTACAGGGTTTGGTGGTCCCTACTCCACCAGCTGTTTGGTCCTTACAGGGTTTGGTGGTCCCTACTCCACCAGCTGTTTGGTCCATACAGGTCTTGGTGGTCCCTACTCCACCAGCTGTTTGGTCCTTACAGGGTTTGGTGGTCCCTACTACACCAGCTGTGTTGACCTTACAGGGCTTGGTGGTCCCTACTCCACCAGCTGTGTTGTCCTTACAGGTCTTGGTGGTCCCTACTCCACCAGCTGTTTGGTCCTTACAGGGTTTGGTGGTCCCTACTACACCAGCTGTGTTGACCTTACAGGTCTTGGTGGTCCCTACTCCACCAGCTGTGTTGTCCTTACAGGTCTTGGTGGTCCCTACTCCACCAGCTGTGTTGTCCTTACAGGTCTTGGTGGTCCCTACTCCACCAGCTGTGTTGACCTTACAGGTCTTGGTGGTTCCTACTCCACCAAGCTTCACCAGCTTCTCAATCGGCGCCATGATAAAAAGAGCGACATGTTTTAGTTACAAAATATGCCTCGTTCGTTATATATGGTCACTATCCTTATATATGTTCTTCCCCGTCCCCCACCCTAAGCGTGACTGCCCAGTCCCCCACCCTAAGCGTGACTGCCCAGTCCCCCACCCTAAGCGTGACTGCCCAGTCCCCCACCCTAAGCGTGACTGCCCAGTCCCCCACCCTAAGCGTGACTGCTCAGTCCCCCACCCTAAGCGTGACTGCCCAGTCCCCCACCCTAAGCGTGACTGTCCAGTCCCCCACCGTAAGCGTGACTGCCCAGTCCCCCACCCTAAGCGTGACTGCTCAGTCCCCCACCGTAAGGGGGACTATGCTGGATGGAGGTGTTGTCGGAGTGACTTCTTGAGATGGTGAGTGTCCCCGTGTGTGTGAGAGGTTGCCATGGTAACCAATGATGCACCTCCATGGTAACCAGTTAGGAGGAAGCTGCGTCGTCACCACCTTGACGACAACCTCACGCCGGCACTGTAGTGTTTCCTGTAACACTAGTTATATTGAACATTATTGTTCACATACCAGTATGTTCTTCTCACTAGTTGTTCTTCATTACTCCTGATGTGAAGCTCTTCTTAGTTGTTCATTGGTAGGCCAGACGTAAAGTTCTTCCCATTTATTGTTCTCCAGTATGAAAGACAAAGTTCTACCCGGTTGTTGTTCTTCAGTATGAAAGACAAAGTTCTTCCCATTTGCAGGCGATGAGTCACAATAACGTGGCTGAAGTATGTTGACCAGACCACACACAAGAAGGTGAAGGGACGACGACGTTTCGGTCCGTCCTGGACCATTCTCAAGTCGATTGTGACTCGAGAATCTTGGGATTGTGACAAGACAATCGACTTGAGAATGGTCCAGGACGGACCGAAACGTCGTCGTCCCTTCATCTTAGCATTTGATATTGTTCAGAACGTCAGTCATAAAGGGAAAATTGTGTGCCAAGTTGTTCTCCAATAAAGCCGTAAAGCCAACACGTTTACAAGCCAACCTGACCCATAATTGCATTTCTAGACGAACCTCGATGTCACTCAATCAGCGAGTTGATTGTGATGATTCGATTGTATCATCAAGGCGAGGGAATAACAGAATGCTTCTACAAACAGATCTCTTGAAGTTTGTTGCTGCCGAGTTGAACTGATGATTGACGAAAATCTGAAACACTGACATTAAGTCGTTTTCTTACTGAATTGTAGAGAAGGAATGTCAGCTTAGTCTCTGATTTATTGAATATATGACATGCCAACCTAACTACTGATTTTCTGAATAACATGTCAGTTTAGTCACTGATTTGCTAAATATATGACATTCTATCTTAACGACTGATTCCATTTTTTTTTTAATTTTGCCCCGAGGGGCGAGTTTATTGGGCAGCGCCACTCATCCTGTGAGTGGACACACCGCCATAGTGACAGTATTGGGCAGCGCCACTCATCTTGTGAGTGGACACACTGCCATAGTGACAGTATTGAGCAGCGCCACTCATCTTGTGAGTGGACACACCGCTATAGTGACAGTATTGGGCAGCGCCACTCATCCTGTGAGTGGACACACCGCCATAGTGACAGTATTGGGCAGCGCCACTCATCCTGTGAGTGGACACACCACTATAGTGACAGTATTGGGCAGCGCCACTCATCCTGTGAGTGGACACACCGCCATAGTGACAGTATTGGGCAGCGCCACTCATCTTGTGAGTGGACACACTGCCATAGTGACAGTATTGAGCAGCGCCACTCATCTTGTGAGTGGACACACCGCTATAGTGACAGTATTGGGCAGCGCCACTCATCCTGTGAGTGGACACACCGCCATAGTGACAGTATTGGGCAGCGCCACTCATCCTGTGAGTGGACACACCACTATAGTGACAGTATTGGGCAGCGCCACTCATCCTGTGAGTGGACACACCGCCATAGTGACAGTATTGGACAGCGTCACTCATCCTGTGAGTGGACACACCGCCATAGTGACAGTATTGGGCAGCGACACTCATCTCGTGAGTGGACACACCGCCATAGTGACAGTATTGGGCAGCGCCACTCATCCTGTGAGTGGACACACCGCCATAGTGACTATTGAGCAGCGCCACTCATCTTGTGAGTGGACATACCGCTATAGTGACAGTATTGGGCAGCGCCACTCATCCTGTGAGTGGACACACCGCCATAGTGACAGTATTGGGCAGCGCCACTCATCCTGTGAGTGGACACACCGCCATAGTGACAGTATTGGGCAGCGCCACTCATCCTGTGAGTGGACACACCGCCATAGTGACAGTATTGGGCAGCGCCACTCATCCTGTGAGTGGACACACCGCCATAGTGAAAGTATTGGGTAGCGACACTCATCCTGTGAGTGGACACACCGCCATAGTGACAGTATTGGGCAGCGCCACTCATCCTGTGAGTGGACACACCGCCATAGTGACAGTATTGGGCAGCGACACTCATCCCGTGAGTGGACACACCGACATAGTGACAGTATTGGGCAGCGCCACTCATCCAGTGAGTGGACACACCGCCATAGTGACAGTATTGGGCAGCGCCACTCATCCTGTGAGTGGACACACCGCCATAGTGACAGTATTGGGCAGCGCCACTCATCCTGTGAGTGGACACACCGCCATAGTGACAGTATTGGGCAGCGCCACTCATCCTGTGAGTGGACACACCGCCATAGTGACAGTATTGGGCAGCGACACTCATCCCGTGAGTGGACACACCGCCATAGTGACAGTATTGGGCAGCGCCACTCATCCTGTGAGTGGACACACCGCCATAGTGACAGTATTGGGCAGCGCCACTCATCCTGTGAGTGGACACACCGCCATAGTGACAGTATTGGGCAGCGCCACTCATCCTGTGAGTGGACACACCGCCATAGTGACAGTATTGGGCAGCGCCACTCATCCCGTGAGTGGACACACCGCCATAGCAGCATGTACAACACTCCCCAATAGGAAGAAAACCCGCTGGGTTGTTCATCCATTATGCTGTCTCACGTGTAGTACCGAACCACTGAGTTCCTGCGGCAATTGTTCCACTGTTTACACCTAAATACAGCAACATTACAGCAACCTGTTATCAAAACAAAGTATTGTCAAGTTCACGATAATTACATAATACAGTTCCCCCAGCCGTCATTATCCATATTTTTGTACTTTTGCCGGTGTGTTTTTGTTCCAATATATCTCTCCGAGTGCATCATTCACATCAAACCTGAAACTTGTACATTATCTCTATACAAGAAGCCCAAACACCTAACCTAACCTAACCTACATAGGTCTAACCTATAATGTCTGATATTATTAATTAGTTTGAAAAAATACCGTTATTTTAACAATTCCATCCTCTGAATTGGTGTCAGATATTTTAGCCAAATATTGATATCGGGGAAAAAAACCGTGATATATATTGAAAATATATTTTGACAAAGGAACGCATTTACAAATTCATGACATCGTAAGTCACTTTAAACTTGTGTAATTTCTATTTGATACACATTAATAGTGGGGCTTTGGCAGCACACATGACAGGATTGGTGATTGACGTAGATTAAGCCTCCCAAGAGATGGCACGGGCATGAATAGCCCGTAAACATGACAGGCGTTGTGTATAGTGAAGATTGGGTGTAGAGTAGCTCTTCACCTCATGGTGGGGGGGGGGGTATGTAGAGTGGCTCCTCACCTGGGGGATGAGCACTGTGAACCTTCACCTGGCAGTATACAGTGAAGACCACGTGTTGAGACTACAGTGTACAGTGAAGAAGTAGTGTCGACCTCAGGTCAGCATGAATGACACCGTCCAAGAAGGGGGCGACTGCTACGGCGCCTCTGGTGGGTACGGGTTTGGATCCTTCTGGAACCAAACACGTATCAACAATACATTAAGGACGCTGGATAACAGACATTGAACCATTTATGTATGGTGATAAGAGAGTGAGGAGGAGAGAGGAAGGGAGTGAGAGAGAGAGAGAAAGGGGGGGAGGGGTATTAAAAAGCAGGCCTAAAAGGGGAAAATTCATCTGCGTTGTATAAGATTATTTGAAACCATTTTTGTTTTTCGAGCTGCTTAATATCGGCTTAAGAGACCGAAGATTCCTTCCCGGATCCTCGCTGCAATACTCTTCATAATATTCTTTTACTTTTTCCAGACATGAAATCACGGGGTTTTTTCCCCTGCGTCAGCTCGTGTCACATTAGTGAGTCGCCAGGCTGTTTGTGTCGGCCAAATGACAGTGCCTCTTTTGTATAGTGTCCTGAGAGTGCTCCTGAGTAAGGAGCACTCTTAGTCATATATCTTCTGAGAAGAGTTCACTTCCCCCAACACCAGACCTCCCTCACTGGCCTGTGGTATTCCTGGTACTCTCATGACTCAGGTTATTCACACTATTCACACTTGGGGAGCCGGTCGGCCGAGCGGACAGCACGCTGGACTTGTGATCCTGTGGTCCCGGGTTCGATCCCGGGCGCCGGCGAGAAACATTGGGCAGAGTTTCTTTCACCCTATGCCCCTGTTACCTAGCAGTAAAATAGGTACCTGGGTGTTAGTCAGCTGTCACGGGCTGCTTCCCGGGGGTGGAGGCCTGGTCGAGGACCGGGCCGCGGGGACACTAAAGCCCCGAAATCATCTCAAGATACATTCCTCGTACACTAATTCGAGGTTTAATCATAATTTCCTTCTTGCACTGTATCACTGTCTTTCTCTTCTGCTTCATTAATTGTGAACATCGTATTATCCTGTTATCTGCCGTAATTGGTCTTGGAATTGTACTTGTCGTGGCGAAGAGAAGGCGCGCTACACCCACCCACACTACACCTGAATGTGACTTGGGAAGCTCCTTTTCTGGCCAAAGAATAGGCTAGGTATAGGTTCTGTGGTTCTGTTGAGCGATATAACCATTCTGCTTCAGGTGTATTAATACCACTAACCAAGTAACACCACTAACCAAGTAACACCACTAACCAAGTAACACCACTAACCAAGTAACACCACTAACCAAGTAACACCACTAACCAAGTAATGCCACTAACCAAGTAACACCACTAACCAAGTAACACCACTAACCAAGTAATGCCACTAACCAAGTAATACCACTAACCAAGTAATACCACTAACCAAGTAACACCACTAACCAAGTAACACCACTAACCAAGTAACACCACTAACCAAGTAATGCCACTAACACTGCTAAATAATTTACCTGGTGTTCAGAGAATGAGGTCACTGGAGTCGTATGAACACGTTCACGTAATCTTTGTACTTGTACCTGGATTGTACCAGAACCTCATCCGGGCACCTGGATTGTACCAGAACCTCATCCGGGCACCTGGATTGTACCAGAACCTCATCCAGGCACCTGGATTGTACCAGAACCTCATCAAGGCACCTGGGTTGTACCAGAACCTCATCCAGGTACCTGGATTGTACCAGAACCTCATCCAGGCACCTGGATTGTACCAGAACCTCATCCGGGCACCTGGATTGTACCAGAACCTCAAAGTCGGACAAAATATCATAGCGAATTATGGTTAAAAGTAATTTTACATTCAGTGTGGCAGTGTGGTTGTAAACGCTGGACCCGCCACCACCTTGGCAAGTAGGATTCTGTATATGGCCTACATGTACTCTCTGGTCGACGACCGGGCCGCGGGGACGCTAAGCCCCGGAAGCACCTCAAGGTAAGGTACATGCTAAGGTTGTCCAGCCTCTCATTCCTCACTGGCTTTATGTTCACATCTTTACTGAAATTATTCACAAACAAATGATCTCTGCTCGCCAGGGCATAATCCATCCAGACATCTGATTATTTTACCAGCTTGATACCTGCTTGGTGGGGTTCTGGGAGTTCTTCTACTTCCCAAGCCCGGCCCGCCCGAGGCCAAGGAGCTGTTTCTTGAGGCATTTTCTTTTCAACTGGCACTCAGACTTTGCCAGAAATATCAAGATGATTGTAAAGAAATTCAGCTTGTGAATTAGTTATATATATATATATATATATATATATATATATATATATATATATATATATATATATATATATATATATATATATATATATATATATATGTCGTACCTAGTAGCCAGAACGCACTTCTCAGCCTACTATGCAAGGCCCGATTTACCTAATAAGCCAAGTTTTCATGAATTAATTGTTTTTCGACTACCTAACCTACCTAACCTAACCTAACCTAACCTAACCTAACTTTTTCGGCTACCTAACCAAACCTAACCTATAAAGATAGGTTAGGTTAGGTTAGGTTAGGTAGGGTTGGTTAGGTTCGGTCATATATCTACGTTAATTTTAACTCCAATAAAAAAAAATTGACCTCATACATAATGAAATGGGTAGCTTTATCATTTCAAAGGAAAAAAATTAGAAAAAATATATTAATTCAGGAAAACTTGACTTATTAGGCAAATCGGCCCTTGAATAGTAGGCCAAAAAGTGAGTTCTGGCTACTAGGTACGACATATATATATATATATATATATATATATATATATATATATATATATATATATATATATATATATATATATATATGACAATGTCAGACCACGGAGAAAAATTGAAACAGGAATATCCTTAAGTACTTTCGTATATTAATACATCTTCAGAAGGAGTCAGAAGATGTATTAATATACGAAAGTACTTAAGGAAATTCCTGTTTCAATTTTTTCTCCGTAGTCTGACATTGTCATTCATATATATATATATATATATATATATATATATATATATATATATATATATATATATATATATATATATATATATATATATATATAATGGTGAAAGTCTACGGGAGACACAACAAAACTAGTCAGTAGGGAAGGTGGGTTCAACAGAACAGCTGGATCGCTATATTATTAGGGAAATGCTCTCATAAAGAGATGGCGTGTTGACAAGCAATCGAAAACCTGTCAGACTCGGCTGCCTGGTACATGAGCTGTGTGTTCATAGTGAGCTTGATCCAGGCTGTCCTTGAATAATCAGATGACGTAGAACAGGTGGCATTAGGTACAATTGTTGAAAAATGATTGTAGTTTCATGAGATTTTTTTTTTTTTTTTTGACTTTTGTGCCTGTACAGTTTGTAAAATGTGGGGGGGAGCCGGTCGGCCGAGCGGACAGCACGCTGGTCTTGCGATCCTGTGGTCCTAGGTTCGATCCCAGGCGCCGGCGAGAAACAATGGGCAGAGTTTCTTTCACCCTATGCCCCTGTTACCTAGCAGTAAAATAGGTACCTGAGTGTTAGTCAGCTGTCACGGGCTGCTTCCTGGGGGTGGAGGCCTGGTCGAGGACCGGGCCGCGGGGACACTGAAAGCCCCGAAATCATCTCAAGATAACCTCAAGATAATGTAAATAATCTGATACTTAAGCCACGTAGTATCTAGTGTATAATGGTATTTTAAGCTGTATGTTTGTCAGTATGTCTCGCAGTATAAATATTATGTTGTATTTAACAGTAATTCACAGAATAAATAAATTAAGATTCATGTTCATGTTGAAAAAAAATATGTGTATAGATCGCCTGAACATTTGATAATAGCGATAATGATGCAATATTGCCGGTGACAAAGACCGCTGTTACAGGTGGCCAGAGTACAGGAGTTACAGGTGGCCAGAGTACAAGGGTTACAGCCAGGTCGTCCCCGGCATCTCATTACAGTCTTTCTTCGCTCCACTGCCCCGTAAAAACGGGATGAAATTAAAGCTAAAAATCCTATGTGTGGTGCCGTTATCAATCACCCGGCGAGGGGGGGGGGGGCATCAACCAGCTGGGGGTCAGGGGGTCATCAACCAGGCCTCACCTACCTGCCTCACCTACCTGCCTCACCTACCTGCCTCACCTGCCTGCCTCACCTGCCTGCCTCACCTGCCTGCCTCACCTGCCTGCCTCACCTGCCACCTCCAGGTGCCACTTGCCACCTCTTATGGTAATATTACTCTTATCAGTCAAATTGGGTGAATACCCCTCCCCCCCCTTTAACCTATGTATCTGTTTCCTGTATCCTAGGTAACTAGCCCAATAACCTAGGTATCTACTCCCTGTAACCTTAAATACCTGCTCCCTGTACTCTAGGTAACTAGCCCTATAACCTAGATATCTGCAGCCTAGGTATCTGCTCCCTGTAACCTAGGTACCTACACCCTGTAACTTAGGTACCTACTCCTTGTAGCCGAGGTACTTGCTCCCTGTAACGTATATACCTGCTTCCTGTAACCTAGGTACGTGCCCTCTGTAATTTGGTACTTGTTCTCAGTAACCTACGTACCTGCTCTCTCTCTATCCTAGGTACCTCTTCCTTGTAACCCAGGTACCTATTCCTTGTAGCCTAGGTGCCTACCCCTTGTAACCGTGATACCCTCACCCCTCATCCCTCATCCCTCACCACTCATCCCTCATCCTTCACCCTCCTGGTCATCCGTGGCGCCTACCTCAAAGTGTAAACATTTTCTCTCAAAGGATTTCTTGCTTGACAACTCCGCTTTGTTCCTTTAGCTATTCAATTTCCGCTGGCAGAACACGGCTTATCCTCCCCCCACCCCCTCCTCTCACCTTATACGTAAGACTTTCACCCCTCCTCTCACCTTATATGTAAGACTTTCACCCCTCCTCTCACCTTATATGTAAGACTTTCACCCCTCCTTTCACCTTATATGTAAGACTTTCACCCCTCCTCTCACCTTATATGTAAGACTTTCACCCCTCCTCTCACCTTATACGTAAGACTTTCACCCCTCCTCTCACCTTATATGTAAGACTTTCACCCCTCCTCTCACCTTATATGTAAGACTTTCACCCCTCCTCTCACCTTATATGTAAGACTTTCACCCCTCCTCTCACCTTATACGTAAGACTTTCACCCCTTCTCTCACCTTATACGTAAGACTTTCACCCCTCCTCTCACCTTATATGTAAGACTTTCACCCCTCCTCTCACCTTATATGTAAGACTTTCACCCCTCCTCTCACCTTATATGTAAGACTTTCACCCCTCCTCTCACCTTATATGTAAGACTTTCACCCCTCCTCTCACCTTATATGTAAGACTTTCAGCCCCCCCTCTCCCGTGGTCGACCACTGGCACCCGTGGTCGACCAGTGGCACCCGTGGTCGACCACTGGCACCCATGATCGACCAATAACAAACAGGATCACATATTCTGAGACTGAAGTCTTCAGACGTTGGTTCACTAAGTCAAAAAGAGCCATCAAGGTGTGAGGGTGAGGGAGGACGAGGCGGCCCCTGTGAGGGCGAGAGGATGAATCAGCCCATGTGAGGGAAAATTATGGTGAGGGTCAGTACATGAGTCAGCGCCGAGTGCCAGATCGTGAGGGGGGAAGGGGGCAGGCTTGGAGTGCCAGAGCGTGAGGGGGAAGGGGCAGGCTTGGAGTGCCAGGTCGTGAGGGAGAAGGGGCAGGCTTGGAGTGCCAGATCGTGAGGGGGAAGGGGCAGGCTTGGAGTGCCAGATAAGAGAGGGTGAGAGAGGGGCGCAAGAGGGAAGAGAGAGCAAGGAGGAGGAGAGAGCAGAGGGGGAGAGCAAGTACATGCAGTGTTTGGGACAAGGAGACAGGGATAACGGCGCTAGAGTAAAAGAGGTGAAGTTGGGAATATAGGAGTAGGTATAGGAGGACGGTGTATTAAAGAGGAGGAGAAGTGAGAGGCGGGGAAGCAGAAAATAGCAGAAAAAAAACGGGGCAGCAGAAAATAACATGATGTTTAACAGTGATAAATTTCAGGTACTCAGGTACGGCAAAAATGAGGATCTTAAACATAATACAGGGTACAAAACACAATCGAATCTGCCCATAGTAGAAAAACAGCATGTCAAGGATTTGGGAATAATGATGTCCGACGATCTAACGTTTAAGGAGCATAACCAAGCAAATATCGCGTCAGCCAGAAAAATGATAGGATGGATTACGAGAACTTTCAAATCCAGGGATCCCACCACAATGGTTGTACTCTTCAAGTCACTTGTGCTGTCCCGTCTTGAGTACTGCTCAGTATTCACTTACCCCTTCAGAGCAGGAGAGATTGCTGAAATAGAGGGAATACAGAGAACATATACGGCACGCATAGACGAGATAAAACACCTAAATTATTGGGATCGTCTCAAAGCTCTCCAAATGTACTCTCTAGAAAGGAGACGAGAGAGATACCAAATAATATACACATGGAAAATACTGGAGGGTCAGGTCCCAAATCTACACAGTAAAATAACAACGTACTGGAGTGAACGTTATGGAAGAAAATGCAAGATTGAACCAGTGAAGAGCAGAGGTGCCGTAGGCACAATCAGAGAGCACTGTATAAACATCAGGGGGCCGCGGTTGTTCAACGTCCTCCCAGCGAGCATAAGAAATATTGCCGGAACAACCGTGGACATCTTCAAGAGAAAACTGGACGGTTTTCTAAGAGAAGTTCCGGATCAGCCGGGCTGTGGTGGGTACGTGGCCCTGCGGGCCGCTCCAAGCAACAGCCTGGTGGACCAAACTCTCACAAGTCAAGCCTGGCCTCGGGCCGGGCTTGGGGAGTAGAAGAACTCCCAGAACCCCATCAACCAGGTATCAACCAGGTATCAACCAGGAAGGGTCCGCAACATGCACACACTAAGACCAAGCCTGAGAGGACCACACTAAGACCAAGCCTGAGAGGACCACACTAAGACCAAGCCTGAGAAATTGCTTCTGAACGCATTTTGTGTGCAATAACACCATGGTCACATTTGTCGAAGGCTTTTGCGA
Source organism: Procambarus clarkii (assembly GCF_040958095.1). Classification (NCBI taxonomy): domain Eukaryota; kingdom Metazoa; phylum Arthropoda; class Malacostraca; order Decapoda; family Cambaridae; genus Procambarus; species Procambarus clarkii. The sequence continues at coordinate 6,727,536 of NC_091236.1, read as the reverse complement.
AATCTGTGTAAATTACATCAGCGTTTTGTCATTCATGGCATCTAGTGCCATGTCATAGTGGTCCAGCAACTGTGACAGGCAAGAGCGCCCTGGTCTGAAACCGTGTTGTCCGGTGTTATGGAGATGCTGTGATTCCATGTATTTTGTGATCTTACTTTTTAGTACTCTCTCAAAGATTTTTATTTGTGAGGTTAGTGCTGTCATTAGCCTGCAACAGCTACTCTTAGGTACCTACTTATTGCTTGGTGAACAGAGCCATCAGGTGAAAGAAATTCTGCCCATTTGTTTCTGCCTCGACGGGAAATCGAATTTGGACCCGTGGACTGCGAATCCCGGATTCTGCCCTCTCGGCCGCGAGGCACCAATGTGTGTGTGTGTTGGTGTGGGTGGCTGTGGTGTGGAGGGTGGTGTGGGTGGCTGTGGTGTGGGTGGCTGTGGTGTGGAGGGTGGTGTGGGTGGGTGTGGTGTGCATGTTGGTGTGGGTGGGTGTGGTGTGCATGTTGGAGTGGGTGGGTGTGGTGTGGAGTGTGGTGTGGGTGGGTGTGGTGTGGAGGGTGGTGTGGGTGGGTGTGGTGTGGAGGGTGGTGTGGGTGGGTGTGGTGTGGAGGGTGGTGTGGGTGGGTGTGGTGTGGAGGGTGGTGTGGGTGGGTGTCTGCCTGTGCGAGTTATCTCTAGGCGAGGTTGGTCGTTCATATTACAGAACGGCTCAAGAGTTACGATCCATGTTCACGTAACTCTGAGGACGTGAGGCGTATTAGGAATGATCCTCCTTACCCCCCCTCCCTCCCACACACACGCCCTCTTCCTTACTATTCCCCCCCACCGTCCCATCCCAAATCCTTATCCTGACCCTCCCCTTCCAAGTGTTATATATTCGTAATAGCTTGGCGGTTTCCCCTGATCATAACCGTCCCTCCTCTCCCACACCCCATTCCCCCCCCCCCCCTTCCTCGTGATAAGAGACAGACTAACAGTATTACAACTTCCATGTGATGAATCGCGTTGCCTTATCCCAATGGATGAGTCTTCCTGTTGTTGTTGTTGTTTAAGATTCGCTACCTGGAACAAAAAGTTCCAAGCAGCACGGGCTATGGTGAGCCCGTAGTTGTCCCGGGACACAGTAAGCTGAGGTCAACGAATTCTGTGCTCTAGCGGGGCCAATGTCCTCCTTTCCAAGTCTCGGAATTTATTAATCAGATTAATTCTTCCTTCCTTTGTGATTCTTGCTTGTCGCATGAATGAGGGAGGGGGTGGGGGTGAGGGAGGGGGTGGGGGTGAGGGTGGGGGTGGGGCTGAGGGAGGGGGTGGGGGTGAGGGAGGGGGTGGGGGTGAGGGAGGGAGGGGGTAGGGGGTGAGGGAGGAGGGATATACTAAGCTGGTGTATGATATATTCCTTGTGTATGATATATTCAGCGTGACGATGTTCTGATATATGATTTACTCACCTAAAGAATGACCTGCTGTATGATATTCTCAGTTCGAGGAAGGCCTGATGTATGTGTGTGTGTGTATATAATGTATATATATATATATATATATATATATATATATATATATATATATATATATATATATATATAATGATTAAATATGACCGAAAAAGTAAGATTAATAATTCTAACACGAATTTTCTCAATATTTCTTATATTTCTTTTCATTGTTGATGGTAATTGAAAAATCAATTCTCCTAAATTCATTTTTATTTCTAGTCTGACGCAACACTTAAACGCGTTTCGTAATAACTTATTACATTTTCAAAGACTTTACTTTACACACACACAACTATAACTTGCAAACACTAAACAGAGTTTAAACAGCTTCGATTTTATACCTGCATTTGGGTGAGGTGATATGTTACAACAGTTTTGGATGAGGTGAAAACAAACTTTCAACACAAGACAGAACACGAAACAATGGGTATAATATTTTGTAAGTTAAAGGGAAGAATGGAAGTAACTGCAAAGGGCCTATTGGCCCATATTTCTTGATGCTTCTATATTGGTGCGGAGTCTTGAAGTGGGTAGAATATAGTTGTGCATTAATTGGCTGTTGATTGCTGGTGTTGACTTCTTAATGTGTAGTGCCTCGCAGATATCAAGCCGCCTGCTATCGCTGTATCTATCGATGATTTTCGTTTTTTTCCGTAAAACATGGAGAGGACCATGTTTTACCAAAGAGAGGACGTCTCTTTCCAGGCGATTAACAATGCACAAACAACAGGGCTCCATCAAGGAACATATAATCTCTTCTCACAACCAGACCATCACCAGAGAAATCTTAACAAACAACACAGAAATCATCGATAGGTACAGCGATAGCAGGAGACTCGACATCAGCGAGGCACTACACATCAAAAAGTTAACACCAGCAATCAACAGCCAATTAATGCACAACTACATTCTACCCGCTTCAAGACCCCGAACCAATATGGAAGCAGCAAGAGGAAGTATGGGCCAATAGACCTTCTGCAGTTACTTCCATTTATATTTAAGCGTAACTCCAGTTACCGTAACCATCTTGACGTGCTCAAGACCATCCTTCTGTGTGCTGTTATGTCATTTAGCAGTTTACCAGTGTGAAATTTAAGGCCATCTATATATTTATGTAGAAAATCATACCTAAGAGGCCCGTCAACAAGTAGGTCAGGTAAAAGTCAAAGATGACCTTGGGCAGCACTGACTTAAGACAAATGGTTGTTACATCAGTAGCGACGGCAGTTCCTCCAGCTGGTGCTGACATCAGTGGTGGGAACAGTTCCACCAGCTGGTCCTGACATCAGTGGCAGGAACAGTCCCACCAGCTGGTCCTGACATCAGTGATGGTGGGAAAAGCATCAGATGACAGATTCATTCAACTTTCAGAATAACTGAGACTCAAATTTTGGATTCGTTTTCATTAGGATTCAGGCTTCGGAATATAATTTTGTTGCATTCAAATTCCAGCTGAACTGTGGGACATTATCCTCGTAATTCCAGCCCAACAATTTCATTTGTTATGTCCCGCACATGAATCTTATGGTTTGTATTGTATTAAGTGCAAAATATATAATAAGTTATTTAAATTTCACTTCTGGTATAATGACATATCCCGGGCACTATGAACAGAATTTAACACTCAGTTAATTGTTAATTGATAATTCCATTTACAAGTGAATGTTCAAATGGTCAATGACAGTCACATTAGTCACGACTGACTGCTCAGCAACAGTAGCACGAGTCATATCAGTCACTTGAGTCATGACTGTACAGCATCAGTCACATGAGACAACTGACAGGAATGTTTAAAAAGCAGTCACAACTCCCTGTTAAAAACCAGTCACACAAGAGCATAAAGTGACTCTTCAAAAGCATTACAATGAGTCATGATTTAAAAAATTATTACAGGATTTACGAATGACTTAAAAAACAGTCAGATTAGTCATGATTGACTTCATAGGCACTCATGATTTTCTGTTAAATATCGACCTCGACATCTTACTCATTGTACTGCTAAGGTCTCTCATAATCATTTCCATTATTCAAGTATGAGTGTGTGTGTATATTCACCTATTTGTATTCACCTAGTGCTTGCGGGGGTTGAGCTCTGCTCTTCCGGCCCGCCTCTCAACTGTCAATCAACTGTTACTAACTACTATTTTTTTTTTACCTCCACACACACACATCCCCAGGAAGTAGCCCGTAGCAGCTGTCTAACTCCCAGGTACCTATATACTGCTAGGTAACAGCTGCATCAGGGTTAAGGAAATTCTGCCATCTGTCTCCGCCGGGTGCGGGGATTGAACCCCTGGTCCCTAGGTCCACGAGTCTAGTGCGCTGTCCACTCGGCCACCCAGCCTCCATAGATGTGTGTATGTGCGCTCGCACATGAACGTGTATGTTTGTATGGGGACTTGTATGGTTTTGTATTGGAAGAATATTGCTTTCCATTACTAGACTTCATCGCACTTTTACTTTGCCAAATTGCCCAATTTATATTAAAATCACCGCCTACTTTAGTTTACCTGAAGTGTTTGTTCATTTGGACTTAGTAAATATTAGGGGATCTGGCTGACCAATTTCCTGTCCTAGGAATAGAAATTAAATTACATTTAATAAAGATTAACATAATTTATATTTTAATTTTCTTTTTTCAGGTATGTATATTTCTGGACAGGATTATGTGGGGGCCTGTCTGGGAGCCATATAATGCGGAGCCATATTATACCGTGTGACTGGGAGCCATATAATGTGAAGGCTTGTTTGAGAACTATATTATGTGGGTCCGTCTGTCTGGGATCCACATTATGGGGGCCTGTCTGGGAGCTGTATTATGAGTGGGCCCTCTGCTAACTACATTATGGGGGCCTGTCTGGGAGCTGTATTATGGAGTGGGCCCTCTGCGAACTACATTATGGGGGCCTGTCTGGGAGCTGTATTATGGAGTGGGCCCTCTGCAAACTACATTATGGGGGCCTGTCTGGGAGCTGTATTATGAGTGGCCCCTCTGCGAACTGCATTATGGGGGCCTGTCTGGGAGCTGTATTTTGGAGTGGGCCCCTCTGTGAACTACATTATGGGGGCCTGTCTGGGAGCTGTATTATGGCGTGGGCCCTCTGCAAACTACATTATGGGGGCCTGTCTGGGAGCTGTATTATGGAGTGGGCTGTCTGGGAACCATATTATGGGGGGGGGGGAGAGGCTTTCTGGGAGCTATATTATTTGGGGACCAGTCTGGGACCCATGTTATGGAGCAAGAGGGTTTTCTGTGAACGATATTCGCCATAAACTCATGGAATGCTTATGATTAATTGTTTTCATGCATGAGTAAAATTCCTTTCAGAGTTGCTGAAATTAAATTAATGTTTGGGCAAAGCAGTGTATTTAAAATAGGGGTGAGCAAGGGAGTTGACTACTGTACTGTTGTCGGCTTTGGGAGCTGTACTGGGAGGCAGATTGGCTTTGTTACTAGAAGGGAAGGGACTCCCGGACGCAGGTTCGAATCCTCGTCACAGCCCTTGTGGATTTGTTCATTTGATGCATCACGTTAGCGTGATCTGTGTGTGTAAGCTTTGTTACTAATCTGCCTGTGTGTCATTTTTCCACCTCAAGAGCCATACACGACCCTTGCCACTCTTGTTAAGGCCAATTTTATTTGTTTAGGATTTTTTCCCACATATAAATATGTATATTTGTAAGGCAGTAAAACATTGCATTGGAAGACACTATGATGCCACTTGTGTCATTGTATCCCATGATGTCTGTAGGTCAACAGATGGCATTATGATTAGCTGTCATTGGAGCAGAAGTGAGTTAGCCAATCAGCAAGAAGCTCATGAATGTAAGGCGGGAGGCGGTGCATCCAATTGGCTTTTGTGATCTCACTTGACATTCTACATTGACGCGGATTAGTCATACTCAGTGGTACTAATTGAAATCTGAAAGTTACGCCATTGTCGATAAATTGCCTCGAATGTGAGAAGTTATTATCATAATGGGTCAAGCCGTACAGGAGCCCAGTGTGTTCTTCAAGCACATAGGCCTACAAATGGAGGGGGGGGGGAGTGTGACTTCGTTTTATCTTAAATCATTGTGTGGAGACAATGAAGGTCTACGTCTTGCTAGGGGGCCTCGTAGCCTGGTGGATAGCGCGCAGGACTCGTAATTCTGTGGCGCGGGTTCGATTCCCGCACGAGGCAGAAACAAATGGGCAAAGTTTCTTTCACCCTGAATGCCCCTGTTACCTAGCAGTAAATAGGTACCTGGGAGTTAGTCAGCTGTCACGGGCTGCTTCCTGGGGGTGGAGGCCTGGTCGAGGACCGGGCCGCGGGGACACTAAAAAGCCCCGAAATCATCTCAAGATAACCTCAAGGGTTAAGTTGTGTGTGGCATGAGTAAGTGTTGGTGTTTGGTTAACACACATTATGAGTACTGATGAGTGTGCGAGCTGGCATGAATACCTCTTTGATGAGGCATAAGATATCGAAGGCCACAGTTAAACGATGGTAGTAGAAAAGCCGCCATGTTAACATGCTTAAGATAAATTTATCTATCTCCCCCTCACACTATTTTCTACCTCCTAATTCTTCTCCCATATTCTCTTTTACCCATCTCATCTGCGTCCCTCACCAAACGTGTTACAACACTCTATTCATGCCCGAAACGCTTTGCGTAATAGTGGCTTTAGGCATTGTATGTACTAGCTCTATCTATAAATCCATCATTCTTTGTAAAATCTCTTGTATGTATGTACCTTACCTAAATAAACATTTATTTATTTATTTAGACTCAACTCCCGTGTCATTGTAGTGAGTGGATAACCGGATCTCTGATCATTATATTCTCATCTGAAACGTGTAAGGATAATGGGCTTGATATTTTGCTCAGCACTGCAGGGGCTGGTAACTGTGCTGAAGAACCATTGGTAGAGAACTGCGCCACTATCCTTTCACCATGCACTGCAGGGCTCAGCAATGGTGCAAGTTGCACCACCCGCGAAGGGACTCTTACACAATGCAGTGTTTTACTTGAAACTTGCGGGGTGAAAATGTCATCTGTTATATCTTATAGAAATCATCTGTAAACACAGAAACAAAAATCAAAACAAGAAAATTCAAATTTTGAAAATTTGAAATTTTGAATTTTGAAAATTTTGAATTTGAAAATTCAAATTCAAACTTCAAATTCAAACTTCAAATTCAAAATTGAAATCAAAACAAGAAATCAAGACAGAGAACACATAAAATAGTCAAACTACACTATAGACACAAAACAATGTAAATAACTTGAGAATAATCATGTTGGAAGAATTTACTTCTAATGAACTCAATTTGCTTTCGGCTGCAACAGCTACGTTATTGACAGGTTGGATAAGAGGGGAATATTTCTATTTACAAATACTATACTTGTGGTCATTTCGCGTTAATGACCAAAACCGACAGTTTCGAGCAAACAGCGCTGGTTTGGCCTGAAAAGAGCAAAACAAAGTACATTATACTGGAGGACCAGCGGGAAGCCTCCTGGCTGACTGGAGCTACAGTTACTATAACAGTTTTCAGTTTCAGGTCTTCACAACTTGGGTGACACACTGACTGTTGAGTTATCAAGTCAGGTCACACACTGGAGGAGACACAGGTCAGGTCACACACTGGAGGAGACACATGTCAGGTCACACACTGGAGGAGACACAGGTCAGGTCACACACTGGAGGAGACACGAGTCAGGTCACACACTGGAGGAGACACATGTCAGGTCACACACTGGAGGAGACACGAGTCAGGTCACACACTGGAGGAGACACAGGTCAGGTCACACACTGGAGGAGACACGAGTCAGGTCACACACTGGAGGAGACACAGGTCAGGTCACACTGGAGGAGACACATGTCAGGTCACACACTGGAGGAGACACAGGTCAGGTCACACACTGGAGGAGACACGAGTCAGGTCACACACTGGAGGAGACACAGGTCAGGTCACACTGGAGGAGACACATGTCAGGTCACACACTGGATGAGACACGAGTCAGGTCACACACTGGAGGAGACACAGGTCAGGTCACACACTGGAGGAGACACGAGTCAGGTCACGCACTGGAGGGGACACAAGTCAGGTCACACACTGGAGGAGACACAGGTCAGGTCACACACTGGAGGAGACACAGGTCAGGTCACACACTGGAGGAGACACGAGTCAGGTCACACACTGGAGGAGACACATGTCAGGTCACACACTGGAGGAGACACAGGTCAGGTCACACACTGGATGAGACACGAGTCAGGTCACACACTGGAGGAGACACGAGTCAGGTCACGCACTGGAGGGGACACAAGTCAGGTCACACACTGGAGGAGACACAGGTCAGGTCACACACTGGAGGAGACACAGGTCAGGTCACACACTGGAGGAGACACGAGTCAGGTCACACACTGGAGGAGACACGAGTCAGGTCACGCACTGGAGGGGACACAGGTCAGGTCACACACTGGAGGAGACACAGGTCAGGTCACACACTGGAGGAGACACATGTCAGGTCACACACTGGAGGAGACACAGGTCAGGTCACACTGGAGGAGACACAGGTCAGGTCACACACTGGAGGAGACACAGGTCAGGTCACACTGGAGGAGACACAGGTCAGGTCACACTGGAGGAGACACAGGTCAGGTCACACACTGGAGGAGACACAGGTCAGGTCACACTGGAGGAGACACAGGTCAGGTCACACTGGAGGAGACACAGGTCAGGTCACACACTGGAGGAGACACATGTCAGGTCACACACACTGGAGGAGACACAGACCAGCCAGATGATACACAGGTAAACTGACAGACTGGTCAAGCAGCGCTGATCACCATATTCCTGGCAGGTACACTCTCGCATCTTTAACGGCATCAACCAATCAGTTAAAATGCAACTTATTATTACACATTAAAAACAGAGTAATATTGACGCTTTCTACGCATCTGCTTCGGTAAGTTTAAAGGTTACAGGGGTTGGTACTGGTTAGCTTAGGTTAGGTTAGGTCAAACAACTGTGTTGTTTTACAGAGAACCGAATCAACTAGTTGGGATAATTATATCCAGTGCAGGCGATGAGTCACAATAACGTGGCTGAAGTATGTTGACCAAACCACACTAGAAGGTGAAGGGACGACGACGTTTCAGTCCGCCCTGGACCATTCACAATCGACTTGAGAATGGTCCAGGACGGACCGAAACGTCGCCGTCCCTTCACCTTCTAGTATGTGGTCTAGTCAACATATATCCGGTGCAGGCAGGTGTGCTCTCCAGGCAAACCTGTCACAAAGGCACAAAGCAATGTAAGGCTTGACACCACACTAGTCCAGGAGGTAGGAAGCAGGGGCCAGATTCACGAAAGCACTTACGCAAACACTTACGAACCTGTACATCTTTTCTCAATCTTTGGCGGCTTTGTTTCCAATTATTAAACAGGTAATGAACTCCGAGGCACCAGGAGGCTGTTTATAACAATAACAACAGTTGAATGGGAAGTTTTCATGCTTGTAAACTGTTCAATAAATGTAACCAAAGCCGTCAAAGATTGAGGAAAGATGTACACGTTCGTAAGTGCTTTCGTGAATCTGGCCCCAGGTCACTGGCATACTGTGGACGTGAGGACACCCTGCTGCTGCAGCTAGTACACAAAGGTATTTTACACAAACTACCTAAGACAAAGAATAATGGTCAACAAAGCAAAATCAGGAGCGACCTTCTTGAAAAGTTCTGTGTCCCAGGGTTGGTGGGGGGGGGGGGGGGAGAGTGTGGCAGGGTTGGTGTGGGGGAGAGGCAGGGTTGGTGTGGGGGGAGGTAAAGTGTGGCAGGGTTGGTGTGGGGGAGAGGCAGGGTTGGTGTGGGGGGAGGTAAAGTGTGGCAGGGTTGGTGTGGGGGGAGGTAAAGTGTGGCAGGGTTGGTGTGGGGGGAGGTAAAGTGTGGCAGGGTTGGTGTGGGGGGAGGTAAAGTGTGGCAGGGTTGGTGTGGGGGAGAGGCAGGGTTGGTGGGGGGGGGAGAGTGTGGCAGGGTTGGTGTGGGGGAGAGAGGTAGAGTGTGGCAGGGCTGGTGTGGGGAGAGGCAGAGTGTGGCAGGGTTGGTGTGGGGAGAGGCAGAGTGTGGCAGGGTTGGTGTGGGGGAGGCAGGGTTGGTGGGGGTAGGCAGGGTTGGTGGGGGGAGGCAGGGTTTGTGGGGAGAGGCAGAGTGTGGCAGGGTTGGTGGGGCCTGGCTGGCGGTCAGCTTTAAAGGAAGGGAATTATAAGTTTTGTGGGAATACTGAACTGGATAGTCAGGTTGGCGCTTAGTGATCACTATGGTGAGGTGGTCGCTATGGTGAGGTGGTCGCTATGGTGAGGTGGTCACTATGGTGAGGTGGTCGCTATGGTGAGGTGGTCGCTATGGTGAGGTGGTCGCTATGGTGAGGTGGTCACTATGGTGAAGTGATCACTATGGTGAGGTGGTCGCTATGGTGAGGTGGTCACTATGGTGAGGTGGTCGCTATGGTGAGGTGGTCGCTATGGCGAGGTGGTCGCTATGGTGAGGTGGTCACTATGGTGAGGTGATCACTATGGTGAGGTGGTCGCTATGGTGAGGTGGTCGCTATGGTGAGGTGGTCGCTATGGTGAGGTGGTCGCTATGGTGAGGTGGTCGCTATGGTGAGGTGATCACTATGGTGAGGTGGTCGCTATGGTGAGGTGGTCGCTATGGTGAGGTGGTCGCTATGGTGAGGTGGTCGCTATGGTGAGGTGGTCGCTATGGTGGGGTGGTCGCTGTGGTGGGGTGGTCGCTGTGGTGGAGTGGTCACTGTAGTGAAGTTGTCTCTATGGTGGGTTAGTCAATGTGGTTTCATGGTCGCTATGGTGAGGTGTTCGCTGAACAACAGGGTTGGAGTCATACATCTGGCTGCAGGCAGCTGCCTCTAACAGCCTGGTTGACCAGACTACCAACCAGGAGTCATGGCCAGAGACCGGGCCGCAGGAACGTTGATCCTCAGAACCAATGAAAGGTAACCAAAAACTAAGACAGCGTGTTGGTGATAGGGGCCTGACAGCTGAGTGGACAGCGCTCAGGATTCGTAGTCCTAAGGTTCCGGGTTCGATCCCCGGTGGAGGGGGAAACAAATGGGCAGAGTTTCTTTCATCCTTATGTCTCTGTTCACCTAGCAGTAAATAGGTACCTGGGAGTTAGACAGCTGCTACGGGCTGCTTCCTGGGGGTGTGTAACAAAAAGGAGGACCGGGCCGCGGGGACGCTAAGCCCCGAAATCATCTCGAGATAACCTCAAGATAAGATGGCTGTGGCGGGATGGTCGGTGTAGCGGGGTGGTCCTTGTTGTGGGGCACTTATATATCCGTGACCAGGGGCCAGATTCGCGAAGCAGTTACGCAAGCACTTACGAACGTGTACATCTTTCCTCAATCTTTGACGGCTTTGGTTACATTTATTAAACAGTTTACAAGCATGAAAACTTGCCAATCAACTGTTGTTATTGTTATAAACAGCCTCCTGGTGCTTCGGAGCTCATTAACTGTTTAATAATTGTAAACAAAGCCGCCAAAGATTGAGAAGAGATGTACAGGTTCGTAAGTGCTTGCGTAACTGCTTCGTGAATCTGGCTCCAGGAGAACTAAGGACTAGTTCTTCATGCCCCGCCCGCCAGCCCTGTTGTACCCGTTGCCTACAACAACAGGTATGTTGCCCGTTGCGTAAAACTTCACTCTTCTAACACTCAATATCTTTGTCGAACCTTTCCTTAAGGCTGCTAATGGAGGTGGCTTTCTTTATCTTGAGATTATCTTGTGATGATTTCGGGGCTTTAGTGTCCCCGCGGCCCGGTCCTCGACCAGGCCTCCACCCCCAGGAAGCAGCCCGTGACAGCTGACTAACACCCAGGTACCTATTTTACTGCTAGGTAACAGGGGCATAGGGTGAAAGAAACTCTGCCCATTGTTTCTCGCCGGTGCCTGGGATCGAACCCAGGACTACAGGATCACAAGTCCCGCGTGCTCTCCGCTCGGCCGACCGGCTCCCGTTGTTGAGGCTTATCTTGAGAGGTTATCTTGAGATGATTTCGGGGTTTTAGTGTCCCCGCGGCCCGGTCCTCGACCAGGCCTCCAGGCTTCCACAACTTTTTCCCCTAGTGCATTCCACTTGTTGACCACCCGTATAGGGTCCAACCACTTAGACGGTAGAGCGACGGTCTCCATTCATGCAGATCGGCGTTCAATCCCCGATCGTCCAAGTGGTTGGGCACCATTCCTTTCTCCCGTCCCATCCCAAATCCTTATCTTGATCCCTTCCAAGTGCTATATAGTCGTTATGACTTGGTGCTTTTACCTTAATTTATCTTATCCGTTGTCCGAATCTTGTACGTTGTTATCATATCTCCTCTATTTCTTCGGTCCTCCAATGTTGTGAGATCCAGTTCCTTCAGTCTATCCTCATTACTTAACGCTCTAAGCTCTGGCACAAATCTAGTTACAAACCTTTGCACTTTTTTCTATTTTAGCTTTGATTCAAGAGTATGGCTTCCAAGCAAGTGGTGCATATTAGGGTGGTCTCTGTGGTGGGTTGGTCACTGTGGTGGGGTGGTCACTGTGGTGGGGTGGTCACTGTGGTGGGGTGGTCACTGTGGTGGGGTGGTCACTGTGGTGGGGTGGTCGCTGTGGTGGGGTGGTCACTGTGGTGGGGTGGTCACTGTGGTGGGGTGGTCACTGTGGTGGGATGGTCGCTGTGGTGGGGGTGGTGGAGAGTGTGGTAGTGTGGTGGAGAGTGTGGTAGGGTGGTGAAGAGTGTGGTAGTGTGGTGAAGACTACGACAGATCAAGGTCACAGTAAGATCAAGTTGACTGAACTAGATGCATTAAGAACCGGGTGCTTTTCAAGACAGAAAATTACCAAGTAAAGAGCAAACTTCTACAAAACATTACCAAACAGCTTCAATACAAAAAACTAAGTCGTCATGACAGGGAACAAAGATGTACAGGCTCCTAAGTGGGCATGTAAATGCTTGAGATGAATCAAGACCTGCAGGTCATCGCAGTGTCAAAGTTGCCTGGCAAAAGGGAAGTTAACTTGACAAAAAAAGGTCAAGCAGACATTTGTCAAGTCGAGAGAGAAAGAGAGAGAGAGATGGATGGTTAAATGGATGGTTGAATGGATGAATTGGTGTTTGTATGGATGTATGAGCGTCATACAGAGATACAACATCAACAAGGGACGTGCCATACTGGAAGGGTGGAGAGAGAGAGAGCCCATGCACCAGCCTGAGAGAGAGACGGGGTGGGGATAAAAAGATGGCTAAAGGCTAAGTTTTGCAAAAGTTTAAATTACAACAGGAATAGTTTGAACAAGAGTCTCGCGCGTTTTTAAACATTCTCGAAAATTTTATGAATGTTATATTCTGACCTCGACTCACAGGAGGTGTGTATTGTTGTATATGCAAACCTGAGCACTCATTGGTACGTCAGTAGCCACTCATAGTAGTCAGTAGCCACTCATAACCTGGTTGATACCTGGTTGATGGGGTTCTGGGAGTTCTTCTACTCCCCAAGCCCGGCCCGAGGCCAGGCTCGACTTGTGAGAGTTTGGTCCACCAGGCTGTTGCTTGGAGCAGCCCGCAGGCCCACATATACCTGGTTGATGGGGTTCTGGGAGTTCTTCTACTCCCCAAGCCCGGCCCGAGGCCAGGCTCGACTTGTGAGAGTTTGGTCCACCAGGCTGTTGCTTGGAGCAGCCCGCAGGCCCACATATACCTGGTTGATGGGGTTCTGGGAGTTCTTCTACTCGCCAAGCCCGGCCCGAGGCCAGGCTCGACTTGTGAGAGTTTGGTCCACCAGGCTGTTGCTTGGAGCGGCCCTGATAACTGATAACAATGTTCACCATTTTAATACAGTTTAACAGTATATAATCTAAATATATATACTATATATATCACAGACAAGCGAAAAATTGTCTCTGAATGGCGCCTGATAGCTGGGTGGACAACGCTTCGGATTCGTAGTCCTGAGGTTCCGGGTTCGATCCCCGGTGGAGGCGGAGACAAATTGGCAAAAAGTTTCTTTCACCTTGATGCCCCTGTTACCTAACAGTAAATAGGTACCTGGGAGTTAAGTCAGCTGCTACGGGCTGCTTCCTGGGGGTGGAGGCCTGTTCGAGGACCGGGCCGCGGCGACACTAATCCCCGAAATCACTTCAAGAAGATGGTCCATAGGTTAAGGGCGCTGTTTCCATCTCCGTCCTACTGCAAGAATTTCCTCGTGAAACCAAAAACATTTTTAGAAACTTTAAAAACTTAGTCCAAAAGCCATTGTTTGTCAAGGTGTTGATGGCAGACATCTTGGCGTTTCAAAGTGGCCGCTGTTATTAATATGTTATTTCCGAGTAGTTCGAGGCATGAACCAGACACGATGGCCAATAGCGATCTGAAACTGCCGCTGGGAGAGATAGGAGACTGCCGCTGGGAAAGATAACGAGACTGCCGCTGGGAAAGATACGAGACTGCCGCTGGGAAAGATAACGAGACTGCCGATGGGAAAGATACGAAACTGCCGCTGGGAAAGATACGAAACTGCCGCTGGGAAAGATATGAGCCTACCGCTGGGAAAGATACGAAACTGCCGCTGGGAAAGATATGAGCCTACCGCTGGGAAAGATACGAAACTGCCGCTGGGAAAGATACGAAGCTGCCGCTGGGAAAGATACGAGCCTGCCGCTGGGAAAAATACAAGCCTGCCGATGGGAGAGGAAAGAGATCTCCCTCTTCCATTTCAGGAGGGCATGTAATTGGCCTGAGAATCTTCACCTTTAAGATGCCGGTTCCCGTCTGGCTGGCTGGCCAGGGTCTTCCGGCTCCTACAAGCAATATGAGATGTATGTAATTGCTCGCTCCGCCTGCTCTAGTATAACCACCTCCTGCTCTAGTATAACCACCTCCTTAACTGTGGCACCACAACACCCCACCTCCACAATCCGTGCAATTAAAATGGTGCGGGTTGCAAATTTACGCTAAAGAACTAGAGTATTTGCCCCAGTGAGCAACACTCATTATTGAGTTTTACTCGTGGACAATTTTGAGCCCATTGGGCGTTCGACGAGGCTGTTAGAAATGTATATTTTTGTTTGGCAGTAAATAATTATATACCTCGTTTCTTATATACCAATAATATAATACATTCGTAATATTTCAAGAAGTTTCCTTTTTATTTTTTCCGTTTTCTTATATATATATATATATATATATATATATATATATATATATATATATATATATATATATATATATATATATATATATATATATATATATATAATATCACTAAGAACTCTTTGACCCGGCCAGGATTCGAACCCATGCCGTCTAGGATCACCCCTGAACGTACACAGTACCGTGACCACCGCACCAATGATCGTCTATAAGGATTGGTCAGTCCTGGTGCTTATTAACTAAGCTCCCTGACTGATCAACCCCCGACGACACTCATGGATCCATTTGGGTACAGTTTTTCATCAAATTCTGGCGCATGCACGGGCCAAAACTGTACCCAAATGGATCCATGAGTGATCCATGATCCATGATCCAACAATAACTTGGCCTGATAATGGTCCCGGACGGACCGAAGCTGGTTATTTTCATGGTGAGATGTGTGGGTTGAGTGGTTACCGTGTTGTGGGTGGGGTGGTTCCCTGCCGTGCTGTGTAGAGGGCGAGACAGTTCAACCATTCCTGTTGCTTGTCGTATATCACACGACAAGTGACCTGCCACAGGAATTCTTTCCATAAGATGCGACCGTCATGCGTTTCTGTCGCGTTGCATCTCCGAGGGATTATATAAATAGTTCTTAGCAACAGCCTAGTGGACCAAACTCTCACGAGTCAAGCCTGGCCTCGGGCCGGGCTTGGGGAGTAGAAGACCTCCCAGAACTCCATCAACCAGGTATATGTGGGCCTGCGGGCCGCTCCAAGCAACAGCCTAGTGGACCAAACTCTCACGAGTCAAGCCTGGCCTCGGGCAGGGCTTGGGGAGTAGAAGAACTCCCAGAACCCCATCAACCAGGTATCACTCAACCAGGTATATATAAAATTTTAGTTCATTGAACGTGTTAAACATTTGAAGTGCCATGGAGCACATGAGTATGAGCCGGGCGTTACAGGGTACGCCCTGGCACTGTTGAGGTCCTTTTAGTATTTGTAGATACGTTATCAAGGACCTTAATGATCACGCACATCATATAGCTCATCTATTCAGTGAGATGACACGTGATTGGCAGGCTGTCAATTATTTTTTATTTCCCGTTTTTAAATCACAAAACTGACTGGAGGCAAAAATACTTAACACCAGATGATATTTTAACATTCTCGTTACACAGTCATATTTTGTGACAGGTTGTGGGTTATAGACGCAGGAAGGCGACAGCCAGCCACTGATATTAGATAAAGAGTAACATTTGCTCGCGTAAAATATCTATAAAACTGCCATTGAGATCTTTTGATAAGAACCATGAGGGGACTTGGAGCACATTGGCAGGCAGTAAAACACAGAGTTATGAGAGCTGTGGTGTATTGGTAGTGCTGTGGCGGCCAGTTATGGTCCCCGCTGCTGTCGCTCTCAGTGGCTACACTTCATAGTCTTACTGGTATCTGTATACAACCATGTACGCAATTACAAAGTATTAGCCTAGGTACCAGCGATAGATTTAATAGTGTGTGTGTTTTCCTTTGTGTGTGATACTTTTCAAGACGCTAGCTAGAGTGGAGTACTGCTGCACAATGACAGCCCCCTTTCAAAGCTGGAGAAATTGCTGACCTGGAGAGCGTGCAGAGATCCTTTACTGCTAGGATCCACTCAGTAAAGCATCTAAACTATTGGGACCGTCTAAAGAGCCTAAATCTGTATTCTCTTGAGCGCAGGCGGGAGAGATACATAATAATTTACACGTGGAAAATAGTAGAGGGGCTGGTCCCAAACCTGCACATAGAAATAACATCACATAAGACCAGAAGACATGGCAGGATGTGCAGAATACCCCCGTTGAAAAGCAGAGGTGCAACAGGTACTCTGAGAGAGAACTCTATCAACATCAGAGGCCCGAGACTGTCCAACACGCTTCCACCACACATAAGGGGCATAACTGGCCGACCCCTCACAGTGTTCAAGAGAGAACTATCAACATCAGAGGCCCGAGACTGTTCAACACGCTTCCACTACACATAAGGGGCATAACTGGCCGACCCCTCACAGTGTTCAAGAGAGAACTATCAACAACAGAGGCCCGAGACTGTTCAACACGCTTCCACTACACATAAGGGGCATAACTGGCCGACTCCTCACAGTGTTCAAGAGAGAACTCGATAAGCACCTCCAAAGGATACCTGATCAACCAGGCTGTGACTCATACGTCAGGCTGCGAGCAGCCGCGTCCAACAGCCTGGTTGACCAGTCCAGCCGCGGGGACGTTAAGCCCTGGAAACACTCCAAGGTAACTTCCTAACCAAGATTTCGAACAGACTCATTCTGAATCTCGGAGCCCAGGAGCTTGTTCTCCGTGGGCTCCCGTGTATATTTGGGGAGCTGCTACAGCTCTTAGTCGGGCAGTGTCATGTGGTGTTGTCGCAGCTTCTTGGCATGTCGCAGCTTCTTGGCATGTCGCAGCTTCTTGGCATGTCGCAGCTTCTTGGCATGTCGCAGCTTCTTGGTCGACAATGGGCGCTCCCAGCTGGATTGTTTATGGTCTTCAGGTGGTGGTTGGGGTGCTGGTCCTGCGAGAGAGACCCATTTGGTGGTGCAGACCGTAAAGCTGGGATCATGTACCCCTGCCTGTTGAACTAGGTACTCAGGTAGGATTTCCTTCACCAGGTTGTCAGATGCCAGTGAAGAGGACAGGAACGCTGGTACAGCAATTTGTGTTGCTGTGCGCACGCCAAGGCCCCCCGAGTCTGACAGGAAGGGAGGCTTGTTTGCACTGTGAGTCGCTGAGAGAAAGGTTGAGGGCTTTTTCTAGCATTGATTTCAGCAAGCTGTCGTACTCTTCTACTTTAATATTATAATTACACAGTGTCTTGTGCATCAATACTCTCCAGTACTTGAGACCATTGGCACACACCTCTCATTAATATTCATTAATATGCAAATTATATTAATCCAGATGTCCATTAGTTAAGGCCATTTGTTTAATGATGGAGATAATTACAGTCGGCGTCAACTCATACATTCAGTGGGGTTGTTACTTAAGGGGGCATATCGAAAAATATCGTTATAAATTAAAATTGTTCAATTTGCTTATAAATTTTTTTATGAAATGGTTATAGAAAGGGCTGCAACTGGTCCAAGTTTCACCATCACACCCTAAACAGAAAAGGAGAAAAAAAATACACAACGTATTATGCAACGAATGTTCAACATTCTCAAATAATCTCAGGGAACACATGTGTCAACTAAAATGTCTACTATGTGCTGTAGAAGCACGAACTCTTGTAATAATTGTAATATGTATGTTCAATATATTTATATTTAATTTTTTTTTTTTTATTTTTATTTTTTTTTATTTTTTTTTTTTGCCAATTTTTTTTCTCGTTTGTTATCAAGGGATTTGCATGAAACTTGCACAGCTTGCTCAATGGATGCCTATCTGCAAGGGTGCCAATTATGAACGAAATCTGTCGAAGTCAAGCTCAGCTACAGGTGGCCGAACTTGGATCTTTATTTTACTCTGGAAAGTAATTTACACCTTCAAATTACTTCAGAGCTTTCATTTATTAATCAATTTACATGCAAATTACACCTTATATGTAGCGTTTGTGCTTCTACAGACTCTAGTAGACATTTTAGTCCAAAGTCTATTTGTTGATTTTATAAAAATTTATAAATATCATATATTGCATATTTTTTTAGTAGGGTAACTTTGAAAAATTATATTATTGCACTAAACACTTTTTTGATAAAACTGATCACTAGAATCCTTTATTATGTGCTTAATTTAATATCTGAGTGTTATAGAAATGATTTTAGTTGACACATGTGTTCCCTGAAACTATTTGAAAATTCGTTGCATAATTCGTTGTTTATTTTTTTTCTCCTTTTCTGTTTAGGGTGTGATGATGAAACCTGGACCAGCTGCAGCCCTTTCTATAACCATTTCATAAAAAAATTTATAAGCAAATTGAACCACTTTTAATTTTACACCGATATGATCCCCTTAAGGATTGTTCATATCGTTTATATAAATATGGCTTTCTTTGTTTACGAACAATATATAATCAATAAGTAAGTTAATTATCAGATTACAATTGTGTACTTTTATGGTTCCTTGGAGTGTAAGTTGTATACTCATTGATGGGTGAATCCCTTATTAGGGATTTGGGCCTTTGACCCGTACCAGGGGTTGGACTTAGCTTTAATCATCCCTACCAGGGGTTGGACTTAGCTTTAATCCCTACCAGGGGTTGGACTTAGCTTTAATCCCTACCAGGGGTTGGACTTAGCTTTAATCCCTACCAGGGGTTGGACTTAGCTTTAATCCCTACCAGGGCTTGGACTTAGCTTTAATCCCTACCAGGGGTTGGACTTAGCTTTAATCCCTACCAGGGGTTGGACTTAGCTTTAATCCCTACCAGGGGTTGGACTTAGCTTTAATCCCTACCAGGGGTTGCTCCTGGTTTAAATCCCTACCAGGGGTTGCTCCTGGTTTAAATCCCTACCAGGGGTTGCTCCTGGTTTAAATCCCTACCAGGGGTTGCTCCTGGTTTAAATCCCAACCAAGGGTTGGGACTAAACTTAACTCACTAGCAGGCGTTGTGGTGTAGATTAACTCCCATTAAAGGATTTAGAGCTGGTGGTGACTTTGGTATGAACAGATTAGTTTGTATCAGGCGATGAGTCACAATAACGTGGCTGAAGTATGTTGACCAGACCACACACTAAAAGTTGAAGGGACGACGACGTTTCGGTCCGTCCTGGACCATTCTCAAGTCGCTTGTGTATCGACAATATATTGTGTATTAGTAATGTGTATTAGTAGTTTGTATCACTCTAGGAATGCTTCAGAGAAATGTTAGTGTGCTCACCTACCTGCATTTGTGGGGTTCAAAGTTCATCTCCTCTTTATGTCGACTCTGAGTTGTTGAACTTCATCAAACTTACTTACTAAGTGATATGTCAGGTTCACCTCTCTCTTGCCAGCTGGCAAGCTTCCTCTGACACTGGAAATGTTCTTTCTGACCTGGCCTGACGTGTGTGGACCCGGTCGGAGCCGGAGGGAGCCGGTCGGCCGAGCGGACAGCACGCTGGACTGTGATCCGGTGGTCCCGGGGTTCGATCCCGGGCACCGGCGAGAAACAATGGGCAGAGTTTCTTTCACTCTATGCCCCTGTTACCTAGCAGTAAAATAGGTACCTGGGTGTTAGTCAGCTGTCACGGGCTGCTTCCTGGGGGGTGGAGGCCTGGTCGAGGACCGGGCCGCGGGGACACTAAGCCCCGGAAACACCTCAAGGTACTACTTAATACAAGGTGTTGTAATTATCGGAATTTCTTGATAAATATGAGCATATCTGCGTAAATTTTTATTCATGAAATAAAATTCATGTGTCCACGAATCTTTTATTTTTGTCCACAATAAATATGGTAATGGTTGAAACTTTTCATTATTCTGTCATTGTATTCATTTTTTATATATATATAAACTGAATTTGCATCTCGGAATATGCAATTTAATTTTGTTAATGTATTGTTTCGGTTCAAAGTAAAGCTCTTTATAAGGCAGGAGGTAAGGTGGTATTTTTAGTAGAGGGAACACTACACCTCACGAGACTACACACAACTACACTATACCACACATTGTCACACGCCGTCTCTCTCTACAGCACTCCACTATATGGCACCACTACACGCCACCATACACACCACCATACATCACTACACACCATTACAAACTACCATACACCACTACACACCACCATACACCACTACACACCACTTCACACCACCATACACCACCACACACCACTACACACCACCATACACCACCATACACCACCATACACCACCATACACCACCACACACCACCATACACCACTACACACATCCTACACATACAGTGACACAAATGTGTCGCTTTAGTGCGGCAGCCCTGTTGTCCTGTTGGGCCACTGAGCCCTGTCCCGTCAGGTTTGGCTCTTGCTTTAACGTGGGAGATTATTTATTTACTCACTAGATGGTGTACCTGGAGGTCCGCGGGTCAAACCCAATATGTTTCGCCATTTAAGTGTCGGGAGCCCCCAGAACGCAAATTGCCGTCAGAAAATCGTCAGAAAATCTGAATTCTGTAATAAGGAACAGATGGTGAAATTCTGTGGGTCGGCGGCCACCATTTCATCTGCCCTGACTTTATGCTGGTCGCCATGGGAGTCGACTTACCTTTATGGGTGGCTTTGAGGCCAATCCCGGCCTGCCTATGTCAGCCCCGTACCACTCAACAGTCACACTGCAAAGTATAATGAGCTAGCCTCAAGCCTTTGGGCTACAACCTTGGCCAGACCGGCCACTATTTTTGCATATTGTGTTGTCTTATATCTTGTTTAATAGATATGTATGTATAGGAGAAAATTTTTATTTTTAAGAATATTTAGAATATTTTTTTTCTTGCAATATATGCATGTCACAGGGACCTGTTATGTTGAAAACATATCAAGATTCACTCGGTATTGACTCCAAAATGTTTGAGTAATACTTAAGACTCATAACTTCAAGAAATGTTATGTTCGTTAGCGAGAGATAAAATCAGTGATGAGTTGGCCATTTATATATTTTTAAGTCAGTTTGATATAATGCAACACTTGACTGCATTAAGTAGTCAACATTATTCAAAATAACGTGTGATTCATTGCTTCTCTCTCAGCCACGCCATCCCATCTCTTATGTTTAATATTCGTAATTAAACTACGTCTGTAAAATATGAAGGGCATCGTATATTATTGTATATTTTCCTCTCTCTCTCTCTCTCTCTCTCTCTCTCTCTCTCTCTCTCTCTCTCTCTCTCTCTCTCTCTCTCTCTCTCTCTCTCTCTCTCTCTCTCTCTCTCTAAACTAACCCCCAAAAAAGCCTTAAAAATAAATTATTAGCCATAAAATTGAGCTAATGTGTGATCATAAGGTCGTCTTGGGCCCTCCTGTGTTAAGTTGTTAACTCACCTGTGGTGTCAGGTGATCCTGTGTTATCACATGACCTCACCTATGGGTATGAGGAGGGTATGAGGTGGGTATGAGGGGGTACCCGTTGAAGGAGAGAGAAGAGAGGTATGAAGAGAGAAAACGGGAAGCTCAAGATAATTATATTACTTAAAGGATAATCCTTCACGGGCCCTAAACTTCTGACTTGCCCGCTCAGGGAATGGAGGACGAGATAGGATGATGGGAAAGGGGGGCTGGGACGGATGAGATGGGAGAGGGTACGGGATAGGACGGGGGACAGGCAGACAGGGCTGTTACAAGGTAACAGGCCAAGCAAAGGGGGAGTTACTTGGGAGAAAATTTACAATGTTTTTGAAAACATTGTGTTGAAGGAAGTGTGTGGTTAATGGTAGGTCAGTGTGTGGTTAATGGTAGGTCAGTGAGTGGCTAATGGTAGGTCAGTGAGAGGTTAATGGTGGGTCAGTGTGTGGTTAATGGTAGGTCAGTGAGTGGTTAATGGTGGGTCAGCGAGTGGTTAATGGTGGGTCAGCGAGTGGTTAATGGTGGGTCAGGGAGTGGTTAATGGTGGGTCAGGGAGTGGTTAATGGTAGGTCAGTGAGTGGTTAATGGTGGGTCAGTGTGTGGTTAATGGTAGGTCAGTGAGTGGTTAATGGTGGGTCAGTGTGTGGTTAATGGTAGGTCAGCGAGTGGTTAATGGTGGGTCAGTGAGTGGTTAATGGTGGGTCAGTGTGTGGTTAATAGTGGGTCAGTGAGTGGTTAATGGTGGGTCAGTGAGTGGTTAATGGTGGGTCAGTGAGTGGTTAATGGTGGGTCAGCGAGTGGTTAATGGTGGGCCAGTGAGTGGTTAATGATGGGTCAGCGTGTGGTTAATGGTGGGTCAGCGAGTGGTTAATGGTGGGTCAGCGAGTGGTTAATGGTGGGTCAGCGAGTGGTTAATGGTGGGTCAGCGAGTGGTTAATGGTGGGTCAGCGAGTGGTTAATGGTGGGTCAGCGTGTGGTTAATGGTGGGTCAGTGTGTGGTTAATGGTGGGTCAGTGAGTGGTTAATGGTGGGTCAGCGAGTGGTTAATGGTGGGTCAGTGTGTGGTTAATGGTAGGTCAGCGAGTGGTTAATGACGGGTCAGCGAGTGGTTAATGGTGGGTCAGCGAGTGGTTAATGGTAGGTCAGCGAGTGGTTAATAGTGGGTCAGTGAGTGGTTAATGGTGGGTCAGTGTGTGGTTAATGGTGGGTCAGTGAGTGGTTAATGGTGGGTCAGCGAGTGGTTAATGACGGGTCAGCGAGTGGTTAATGACGGGTCAGCGAGTGGTTAATGACGGGTCAACAAGTGGTTAATGACGGGTCAACAAGTGGTTAATGACGGGTCAACAAGTGGTTAATGACGGGTCAGCGAGAGGTCAACGATGGCTTGGTAAAGGTTTAAAGTAAACACAGGTGTAAATAACATTAGGATGAGGAACTGTGGATAAAGGCGTAGAAAGCTTGATAAAAGGTTGATAAAGGAGAGTGGAGGACTGAGTCAAAATGAAGAGAAAACGGGTGACATGAGAGAGAAAACGACGCTGGGAAGTGATAAAAGATAATATAGTAGGAACGAAAAAGAAATAGTAAAGATAAAATGAAAAAAATGTAGGATAAGGAAGCGAAACAGAAATAAGGAATAAGATAAGATTTTGCAGGATTTTGTGGCTCAAACAACTGTCAGCTTTAGTATGGCGTCATTGTATTGTCAAGAGGTCAGATGTCTGCGTCCAGTGTTTTGTTTAATGGCGGGATATGAATGTCAAGCGAGAGTTGATTCAACAGCATCAGTCAGTATCATATTCTGAACCTGGAATGATGTCAGATAGCAATCTGTTCTGAGGCTGTTTGTCTAGACTGTGGACGTCGGGAGCTGTGGTACTGTGGGAGCCGGTCGGCCGAGCGGACAGCACGCTGGACATGTGATCCTGTGGTTCGATGCCAGGCGCCGGCGAGAAACAATGGGCAGAGTTTCTTTCACCCTATGTTCCTGTTACCTAGCAGTAAAATACGTACCTGGGTGTTAGTCAGCTGTCACGAGCTGCTTCCTGGGGGTGGAGTCCTGGTTGCTTCTGGGCCGCGGGGACACTAAAAAGCCCCGAAATCATCTCAAGATAACCTCAAGATAACGTCCTCCCTGCCCCTTCTGAGGCTGTACTCGTCCAAGCTGTGACAGTTCCCGCCTCTTAAACTCATCCTTAGGCCGTGGTCGTCCCCTCAACCCAACCTCAAATAGTGGGAGCATTGTGATGGAATCCCTGGATTTGAAGGTTCTCGTAATTTATCCAATAATTTGCCTGGCTGACACTATATATACTAAGTTATGCTCGCTAAAATAACCATATGCAGACACATGCTTAGTCTGCATATGCTCGCTAAACTAACCATATGCAGACACATGCTTAGTCTGCATATGCTCGCTAAAATAACCATATGCAGACACATGCTTAGTCTGCATATGCTCGCTAAAATAACCATATGCAGACACATGCTTAGTCTGCATATGCTCGCTAAAATAACCATATGCAGACACATGCTTAGTCTGCATATGCTCGCTAAACTAACCATATGCAGACACATGCTTAGTCTGCATATGCTCGCTAAACTAACCATATGCAGACACATGCTTAGTCTGCATATGCTCGCTAAACGTTTGGGCTTCAGACATTATTATACCTAGATCATTTACATGATGTTTTTCATCTATGGACTGATCTGATTGTGTCTTGTACTCTGTATTTCGCTTAGGTTCTTCATCTTTACCATACCTAAGTATCTGTAAGTTATCGCTGTTAAATATCATATTTTCCGTTACCCAATCAAAGTCATTATTGATATCGTCTCTTAGTTTTCGGTATCTTCTACAAAAGTAATTTTCGTGCTAATTTTCGTATAGTCTGCAAATGATGACACAAAGCTGTGACTTGTATTTCTGTCTATATCCGAGAATGAGAAAAAGCAGTGGTGCAAGAATGGTGATCTGAGGTACAGAGCTTTTCACTGTCCTTGGACTTGACTTGATTTAATTGACTGTTACTCTTAGCATTCTGTTTAACAGGAATTTTTAAGTCCATACTGGGTAAGTGTTGTCAGTGGCTGGGTGGGACGTGCTGCCACCAGGAGCCTCTTAATTGGTAAGTGTAGTGTGGTCCGTCGCTGTCGGGAACGGCTAAGAGGCAGTTTGTCGGGAAAAAATGTTTTAATTAGAAGTAGTTTTCGCTATTTCCGGACAGCAATTCTTGCTCTCATTTTGTAAAGGCATCGTTCTCTTTCTCCCTTTCCAGTCTCTTTCTTCCTATGCCTTCCCCCCTTTTCCTATTTCGTATCCCTCTCTCTCTACCTTCACTTCCCGGCGTCTTCCCTTCCTTTCCTTTCTGCCTATCCGCTCTTCCCTCTGACTCTAAATTCTCCGCCCCTTCTCCTCTAGCCCCATCCCTCCTTCTCCACTCCTCCTCGCCTTCCTCTCTCCTCCTCTCCACTCTCTGTACCTTCTGTCTTGAAAAAAATTTCCGGAAGATTTAACCTGCTTGTAACTAGGAGTCATGACAGCTGCCCGGCTGTCTTGTGTGGGGAAGCTTGGGGCTGTTGTGGCGTGAGGGAGGGGGGGGGGGGTAATGGCCTTGGTGGGGGTCCTGGGGAGTGGGGGGTGGGGGGTCCTGGGGAGTGGGAGGTGGGGGGGGGCCGCTACCTGTACCAATGCTACCAATACCAGTGAAGTACCAATCCTAAATATTGAGGTTTAATTCCTTTAGTATTTCCTCGTGACTCAGAGAGCGAGAGAGAGAGAGAGAGAGAGAGAGAGAGAGAGAGAGAGAGAGAGAGAGAGAGAGAGAGAGAGAGAGAGAGAGAGGAAGATGAGGAAATGAAGAAAGCATTTCAGGTTAATAATGATGATGGATCAAGTTTATGGTCCCAGATGGAATTCTCTGATTATCATGTCTTTTCTGCGAGAGCTTTCGATATGAGTTATGGTAATGGTTTGATGGTGGCTGTTAATTATTTGATGTCACGGTGATTGTTTAATGGGGCCATGGTGATTGATGGGCCATGGTGATTGATGGGGCTATGGTGATTGTTTGATGGAATTTGGTGATTGATGAGGCTATAGTGATTAATGGGGCAGTAGTCATTGTTTGAGGGAGACTATGATGATGGATTAATGAGACCCCCCTTGATGATGGGTTGAATGGGACTTTGGCATCAGATTGAAGCTGATACAGTGATAGCTTCTTGAAGAAATATATATTTAAGGTAAAATTAAAAGCATCATACAATGCCCAGGAGAGAAAGATAACAAACTGAATGAATCCCAATAATCTTAAAATCAAAATTTACTTATGGGAAATGAATATTCGGTGATGATAACAGAGAACCGATGACTCAATAATACACAGTACGACTCTATATTGAGTGACGTTTTGACAGAACAAATCCACAAGAGCCGTGACGAGGATTCGAACCTACGTCCGAGAGCATTCCAGATGCTGCCTTAATCGACTTGAGCTACGACATGGTATAAGAATTGAACTGATTGAGTTCTCACTCAATCTGGACTCCTTGAGACGGAGACGAGAGAGTGGTCTCATGATATTCTTACATGCAACATTTGCAATTTTGCCGACGATACAAAAATTGGTAGGGAAATTAACACGGAAGAAGACTCACTATCACTTCAAGTTGAAGAAGACTCACTATCACTTCAAGTTGAAGAAGACTCACTATCACTTCAAGTTGAAGAAGACTCACTATCACTTCAAGTTGAAGAAGACTCACTATCACTTCAAGTTGAAGAAGACTCACTATCACTTCAAGTTGAAGAAGACTCACTATCACTTCAAGTTGAAGAAGACTCACTATCACTTCAAGTTGAAGAAGACTCACTATCACTTCAAGTTGAAGAAGACTCACTATCACTTCAAGTTGAAGAAGACTCACTATCACTTCAAGTTGAAGAAGACTCACTATCACTTCAAGTTGAAGAAGACTCACTATCACTTCAAGTTGAAGAAGACTCACTATCACTTCAAGTTGAAGAAGACTCACTATCACTTCAAGTTGAAGAAGACTCACTATCACTTCAAGTTAAAGAAGACTCACTATCACTTCAAGTTGAAGAAGACTCACTATCACTTCAAGTTAAAGAAGACTCACTATCACTTCAAGTTGAAGAAGACTCACTATCACTTCAAGTTAAAGAAGACTCACTATCACTTCAAGTTGAAGAAGACTCACTATCACTTCAAGTTGATCTAAATAGGGTTTTGGCAGGGATATAAACACGCATAATAAAATTACAACTTATTCAAGAGAGCTATGGTAGGAAGTGTCAAATAAATTAAAAGCAGAAACACCATAAAAGCAATATGAGGACACTGTAAACACGCCCACGCCCGCGTAAACACGCCCACGCCTGCGTAAACACGCCCACGCCCGCGTAAACACGCCCGCGTAAACACGCCCACGCCCGCGTAAACACGCCCACGCCCGCGTAAACACGCCCACGCCTACATAAACACGCCCACGCCTCTTAAATCTCCTACCAGCAAACATAAAATATTTCGCTCTAACAACGGTGGAAGTTTTAAAGAGGTGACTACAAGTTTGGACTGGAGTTGCCTGAGGCTGTTGCCTGAGACTGTTGCCTGAGGTTGCCTGAGGCTGTTGCCTGAGAATGTTGCCTGAGACTGTTGCCTGAGGCTGTTGCTTGAGGCTGTTGCTTGAGGCTGTTGCCTGAGACTGTTGCCTGAGGCTGTTGCCTGAGGCTGTTGCCTGAGACTGTTGCCTGAGACTGTTGCCTGAGACTGTTGCCTGAGGCTGTTGCCTGAGGCTGTTGCTTGAGGCTGCTGCCTGAGGCTGTTGCCTGAGACTGTTGCCTGAGGCTGTTGCCTGAGAATGTTGCCTGAGACTGTTGCCTGAGGCTGTTGCCTGAGACTGTTGCTTGAGGCTGTTGCCTGAGAATGTTGCCTGAGACTGTTGCCTGAGAATGTTGCCTGAGACTGTTGCCTGAGGCTGTTGCCTGAGAATGTTGCCTGAGACTGTTGCCTGAGGCTGTTGCCTGAGGCTGTTGCCTGAGGCTGTTGCCTGAGACTGTTGCCTGAGAATGTTGCCTGAGACTGTTGCCTGAGGCTGTTGCCTGAGAATGTTGCCTGAGGCTGTTGCTTGAGACTGTTGCCTGAGACTGTTGCTTGAGACTGTTGCCCTGCAGGCCACGAAGACCAACAGCCCCACTAACACTCCAATACTACGTCACATTTTGACGTATAAATTCCCTAAGGCCAAAAAAATGATGTACTAGAAATTCATAGCGGCTGGCAAAATTGACGGCCTATCCAGTTTTCTATTCGTGTGTCCTCGGTTAGGTTAGGTTCGGGCAATTATGTGTATCAGTTGAGTAAGGTTGGGAAGGCTGGAGTGGACGGGATGCCCACACCAACAATCATCAGGAACCAACCCGTTCTCGCACTTGCTTAAAGTCAATATTGGCTTATTTAATAAGTGCATATGTGACATACTAATTGATTATGAATATTTTAGTTTACCTTGAAAAGCTTCATAGAAAGCACCGACCTCACCTAACCTTCTTAGTATGTTAAGAGAAGCATCTTATTGCTTCTTAATTACAATTATTACTTAACCTATACCATTGATAGGTTAAGTAATAATTGTAAATAAGATGCTTATCTTAACATACTAAGAAGGTTAGGTGAGGTCGGTGTTTTCTATGAAGCTTTTCAAGGTAACCTAAAATATTCACAATCAATTAGTATGTCACATACGCTCTTATTAAATAAGCCAATATTGACTTTAAGCAAGTGCGAGAACGGGTTGCAGGAACGCGTCCACAGGTAAGTTAATCTTTAGTGACTGTAACATCAACCCGAGCTCATGTTCCGGGCGTGAGAATAGCCTCTCTGGACTCTCAAGACACAGAGAGCATCACCATGCTGGAGTTGCATCTTCAGCGGGAAGCAACAGACAATTCGAGGCTCTTGAATATCTGATAGAGACGGAGCCTATAGATACTGATGCTACACTTAACAAAGGCTGGAAAGCTATAGCAAATGTTGCAGAATTTAGATCAATGTTTAAAATAATTGTCGTTGTGAACTGGTTAAGAGGCGGATAATTAATATAATACTTGTTCTGGTTCGGTTAAGTGAGGGATACTTAATATAATTGTCGTGGTTACCTTGAGGTGTTTCCGGGGCTTAGCGTCCCCGCGGCCCGGTCGTCGACCAGGCCTCCTCGTTGCTGGAGTGGTCAACCAGGCTATTGGACGCGGCTGTTCGCAGCCTGACGTATGAGTCACAGCCTGGTTGATCAGGTATCCTTTGGAGGTGCTTATCCAGTTCTCTCTTGAACACTGTGGGGGGTCGGCCAGTTATGTCCCTTATGTGTAGTGGAAGCGTGTTGAACAGTCTCGGGCCTCTGATGTTGATAGTTCTCTCTTGAACACTGTGAGGGGTCTGCCAGTTATGTCCCTTATGTGTAGTGGAAGCGTGTTGAACAGTCTCGGGCCTCTGATGTTGATAGTTCTCTCTTGAACACTGTGAGGGGTCTGCCAGTTATGTCCCTTATGTGTAGTGGAAGTGTGTTGAACAGTCTCGGGCCTCTGATGTTGATAGTTCTCTCTTGAACACTGTGAGGGGTCTGCCAGTTATGTCCCTTATGTGTAGTGGAAGCGTGTTGAACAGTCTCGGGCCTCTGATGTTGATAGTTCTCTCTTGAACACTGTGAGGGGTCTGCCAGTTATGTCCCCATGTGTAGTGGAAGCGTGTTGAACAGTCTCGGGCCTCTGATGTTGATAGAGTTCTCTCTCAGAGTACCTGTTGCACCTCTGCTCTTCAACGGGGGTATTCTGCACATCCTGCCATGCGTTCTGGTCTCATGTGATGTTATTTCTGTGTGCAGGTTTGGGACCAGCCCCTCTACTATTTTTCCACGTGTAAATTATTATGTATCTCTCCCGCCTGCGCTCAAGGGAGTACAGATTTAGGCTCTTTAGTCGGTCCCAATAGTTTAGATGTTTTACAGAGTGGATCCTAGCAGTAAAAGATCTCTGCACGCTCTCCAGGTCAGCAATTTCTCCAGCTTTGAAAGGTGCTGTCATTGTGCAGCAGTACTCCACTCTAGAGAGCACAAGCGTCTTGAAGAGTATCATCATCGGTTTAGCATCTCTAGTTCTTGTTATCCAACCTGTCATTTTTCTTGCAGTTGTGAAGGCTACTTTATTGTGTTCTTTAAAGGTAAGGTCTTCCGACATGAGTACACCCAGGTCCTTTACATTGCCTTTTCGTTCTATGTTATGATTTGACTGCGTTTTGTACGTGGTTTCTGTTTTTATATTTTCACTTTTTCCGTAGCACAAGAGCTAGAACTTATCCTCGTTAAACACCATATTATTTTCTGTAGCCCATTGAAAGACCTAATTTACATCTGACTGGAGGTTTGCCGTGTCTATGTTGTCTACTCTCATAAAAATCCTAGTGTCATCTGCAAAGGGTGATACAGTGCTACAGATTGTGTCCTTGTCTATGTTTGATATGAGGATGAGAAAAAGTACTGGAGCAAGCACAGTACCCTGGAGGACTGAGCTCTTCACGGTTGATGGGCTGGATTTTATTTTGTTGACTATTACACATTGGGTTCTGTTAGTCAGGAAATTGTAGATCCATTTGCCTATTTTTCCGGTAATTCCTTTTGAACGCATTTTGTGTGCAATAACACCATGGTCACATTTATCAAAGGCTTTTGCGAAATCTATGTAAATTACATCAGCGTTTTGTTTGTCTTCCATGGCATCTAATGCCATATCATAGTGGTCCAGCAACTGTGACAGGCAAGAGCGCCCTGTTCTGAACCCATGTTATCCGGGGTTATGGAGATGCTGTGATTCCATGTGTTTTGTGATCTTACTTCTTAGCACTCTCTCAAAGATTTATATGATGTGCGACGTTAATGCTATCGGTCTGTAATTTTTTGCCTCTGCCTTATTTCCTCCTTTATGGAGTGGTGCTATCTCTTCTGTTTTTAGTATGTCAGGGATAACGCCAGTATCTAGGCTTTGTCTCCACAGAATGTAAAGGTCCTGCTATAGTGGTTTTTTACAGTTCTTGATGTGCCAGCCAGGTTCGGTTAAGAGATAAATTTGTCCAACCTGTGGTCATGTCACTGTTGGAGGGCCCATACAGTGTCCACTGGCGGGAGCGTCCACCACACTCGCCGCCTCTCAACACTTGTTAAGCAATAAACTTAACCGCCGATCTGAGTGAAGAGCTGACTTGTTATTGATGCGGGCTTGTGTTAGTATATGGTGGGCACTCACTTTCCCGTCGCCCTCTGGCTGGCTGGCTGGCTGGCTGGCTGGCAGGTGTCCTGGCTGGCTGGCTGGCAGGCAGGCAGGCAGGCAGGCAGGCAGGCAGGCAGGCAGGCAGGCAGGCAGGCAGGCAGGCAGGCAGGCAGACAGACTGGCAGACTGGCAGGTGTCCTAGCTGGCAGGCTTCACAAGCGTTGGCATATTCCAAGGACATCGTTACCTCCACTAACTGACAAACGGGTCGTAATTTCACTCTTCATTGCCCAGGTCGACGGAGGCCGACACTTGGATAATTGGTCCACATTTATAGTGATCGCTTTGGTGAGAGGAAAGTATATGTCCTCAGGCAAGTTGGAAGCTCAATTTGCATACAGTTTAATGGGAGCGACTTTATTGTAACCTGTATGGTCTCTCTTCACTCTAATGTACAGTTGGTACGCCTGCTGGACTCTATGTGTACACTTGTACCTTTGTGTACCTGTGTACACCTGTACCGTTGTGTGCATGCTCACAACGGTACTGTTGTGAGCACGCACACAACAGTACCTCACCTGTTGACTCAGTAACGTGACTGACCAGTGACCTGATGACTCAGTAACGTGACTCACCAGTGACCTGATGACTCAGTAACGTGACTCACCAGTGACCTGATAACTCACCAGTGACCTGTTGACTCAGTACCGTGACTCACCAGTGACCTGATGACTCACCAGTGACCTGTTGACACAGTAACGTGACTCACCAGTGACCTGATGACTCACCAGTGACCTGTTGACTCAGTACCGTGACTCACCAGTGACCTGATGACTCACCAGTGACCTGATGACTCAGTAACGTGACTCACCAGTGACCTGTTGACTCAGTAACGTGACTCACCAGTGACCTGTTGACTCAGTAACGTGACTCACCAGTGACCTGTTGACTCAGTAACGTGACTTACCAGTGACCTGTTGACTCAGTAACGTGACTCACCAGTGACCTGATGACTCAGTAACGTGACTCACCAGTGACCTGTTGACTCAGTAACGTGACTCACCAGTGACCTGATGACTCAGTAACGTGACTCTTTAGTGACCTGATGACTCAGTAACGTGACTCACCAGTGACCTGATGACTCAGTAACGTGACTCACCAGTGACCTGTTGACTCAGTAACGTGACTCACCAGTGACCTGATGACTCAGTAACGTGACTCACCAGTGACCTGTTGACTCAGTAACGTGACTCACCAGTGACCTGTTGACTCAGTAACAACATAACTTCTCCAAAAACAACACAAATTGAGACACATTAAAGGTGTAAACTCAGCGGCCCAAGCGGCTCTCTTGGGGTCGGGGGGGGGGGGGTTGCCCCTAGGGGAAAGTGGTGGTGCCCCTAGGGGAAAGGGGTGGTGCCCCTAGGGGAAAGGGGTGGTGCCCCTAGGGGAAAGGGGTGGTGCCCCTAGGGGAAAGTGGTGGTGCCCCTAGGGGAAAGGGGAGGTGCCCCTAGGGGAAAGGGGTGGTGCCCCTAGGGGAAAGGGGTGGTGCCCCTAGGGGAAAGGGGTGCTGCCCCTAGGGGAAAGGGGTGCTGCCCTAGAGGAAAAGTTGACCTGGGAGTGAATAACTCCCCTTTGGGAGTTTCCACGGGGAGGGGGGGGGGAGAGGTTAGTAGTAGTTAACTATTTGTACTTGCTAAAGTTGAGCATGAGTTCTCTACACCCGCCTCTCGATTTTCAATCACCATTGATTGTTACAATTTGTTACAAGTACAATTTGTTAGGTCAGTTGGGCTCTTGAGTTTATAACAGATTTGAAATTTGTGATATAATTTGTCTTACCCAGAGTGTGACAAGTTCGTACACGTACGATACGGGTGTGACAGCCCGTCCTCCAAAAATGGGGAGATAAATGTAACAGCCCCATAAGTGCAATTATGTACTATGTATGACAGTCAGGAAATGTACTTATTACACTTAGTATTAAAACGTTCTGTCAATTCGGAGGATGGGTTGCAGTGTGACAGCAGGCGACAGTAACAGCTCCCATGGCACGAGCAACAAGAGTTACGAAGGAGGCGACCTTGTTAAAGCAACTCTACAATTCTAGACATTTTAATTTTTAATAATATCAAGAAAAACTCATTTTCAAATCGGCCGTAATGTGACAGTGACATTTCTTTTATTTAATGTCGGTGTCTTGTTTCTCTGAGCGAGGCTGTTCAGGCAGTGTAACGAGCGAGGTCGTCTGTATCGCAGTTGAGGCCAGTTAACTCCTGCGGGAACACCCAGGACCAATTAGTTCACTTCCGGCCAGGGCGGCCGGCTTCGTATCCTCTGTCGCAGCTTTCTACTGTCTTCTCTAGTGGTCTCTGGCACCTGTCTCCTGGTGTCCTCTGTGGGGGTGGTGGGGGAGTGTTGGTGGTGGGGGAGTGTTGGTGGTGGGGGTGTGTTAGTGGTGCGTTGGTGGTGGGGGAGTGTTGGTGGTGGGGGAGTGTTGGTGGTGGGGGGAGTGTTGGTGGTGTATTGGTGGTGGGGGTGTGTTGGTGGTGGGGGAGTGTTGGTGGTGGGGGTGGAGTGTTGGTGGGGGTGGAGTGTTGGTGGTGGGGGAGTGTTGGTGGTGTGTTGGTGGTGGGGGTGGGTGGCGGGGGAGTGTTGGTGGTGGGGATTGTTGGTGGTGGGGAGGGTGGTGGGGGTGGAGTGTTGGTGGTGGGGGAGTATTGGTGGTGGAGTGTTGTTGGGGAGGGTGGTGGTGGGGAGAGGGATGTCTGGACCAGGGTGACGGATGTCTGGGCCAGGGTGACGGATGTCTGGGCCAGGGTGACGGGTGTTAGGGCCAGGGTGACGGGTGTCTGGGCCAGGGTGACGGGTGAGGAAGGAATGAGGTCTCGGAGGGTCGGCTTTAGTGTAGGTGGTGCAGGCATCATGCGGTCCCTTGTTCCATGTTCACTGTAGCTGGTGTTCCACGCTCACTGTAGCTGGTGTTCCACGCTCACTGTTGCTGGTGTTCCATGCTCACTGTAGCTTGTGTTCCAAGCTCACTGTAGCTGGTGTTCCAAGCTCACTGTAGCTGGTGTTCCACGCTCACTGTTGCTGGTGTTCCACGCTCACTGTAGCTTGTGTTCCATGCTCACTGTAGCTGGTGTTCCACGCTCACTGTTGCTGGTGTTCCACGCTCACTGTAGCTTGTGTTCCATGCTCACTGTAGTTGGTGTTCCACGCTCACTGTAGCTTGTGTTCCACGCTCACTGTAGCTTGTGTTCCACGCTCACTGTTGCTGGTGTTCCACGCTCACTGTAGCTTGTGTTCCACGCTCACTGTAGCTGTGTTCCACGCTCACTGTTGCTGGTGTTCCATGCTCACTGTTGCTGGTGTTCCATGCTCACTGTAGCTGGTGTTCCATGCTCACTGTAGCTGGTGTTCCACGCTCACTGTAGCTTGTGTTCCACGCTCACTGTAGCTGTTCCACGCTCACTGTTGCTGGTGTTCCATGCTCACTGTTGCTGGTGTTCCATGCTCACTGTAGCTGGTGTTCCATGCTCACTGTAGCTGGTGTTCCACGCTCACTGTAGCTTGTGTTCCACGCTCACTGTAGCTTGTGTTCCATGCTCACTGTTGCTGGTGTTCCATGCTCACTGTAGCTTGTGTTCCATGCTCACTGTAGCTGGTGTTCCACGCTCACTGTAGCTTGTGTTCCACGCTCACTGTAGCTTGTGTTCCACGCTCACTGTAGCTGGTGTTCCACGCTCACTGTAGCTTGTGTTCCATGCTCACTGTAGCTTGTGTTCCACGCTCACTGTAGCTGGTGTTCCACGCTCACTGTAGCTTGTGTTCCATGCTCACTGTAGCTTGTGTTCCATGCTCACTGTAGCTTGTATTCCATGCTCACTGTAGCTGGTGTTCCATGCTCACTGTAGCTTGTGTTCCACGCTCACTGTAGCTTGTGTTCCACGCTCACTGTAGCTGGTGTTCCATGTTAACTGTTGCTGGTGTTCCATGCTCACTGTAGCTGGTGTTCCATGCTCACTGTAGCTTGTGTTCCATGCTCACTGTAGCTTGTGTTCCATGCTCACTGTAGCTTGTGTTCCATGCTCACTGTAGCTTGTGTTCCATGCTCACTGTAGCTTGTGTTTGTATCCTACGTGCCGGCGTGGGCACGCACGTACGCGCTTATGCACGCACGTACGCGCGTGGGCACACACGTACGCGCGTGGGCACACACGTACGCGCGTGGGCACACACGTACGCGCGTGGGCACGCACGTACGCGCGTGGGCATGCACGTGCACGTGCCCTCCTCGCTCAATAAACACAGCGAGGACCGTGTAAATTAAAGTAAGTCTCCGGCACACACAATCAATACTACACCCCTCCTACCCTGCCTTCTCCTGTGGTGTCTCTCTCTCTCTCTCTCTCTCTCTGTCTCTCTCTCTCTCTCTCTCTCTCTCTCTCTCTCTCTCTCTCTCTCTCTCTCTCTCTCTCTCTCTCTCATCATCATCAGTCCGTCTCTAACCATTCCATCAAATGTGGTAGCCGTCTCTCCTGCTCTATTAGTGAGACATCGGGAGAAGGTCCGTCATCCTGGCCCTCCCACGCTCTCTTGGGCCCTCCCACGCTCTCTTGAGCCCACCCACGCTCTCTTGGGCTCTCCCACGCTCTCTTGGGCCCTCCCACGCTCTCTTGGGCTCTCCCACGCTCTCTTGGGCCCTCCCACGCTCTCTTGGGCCCTCCCACGCTCTCTTGGGCTCTCCCACGCTCTCTTGGGCCCTCCCACGCTCTCTTGGGCTCTCCCACGCTCTCTTGGGCCCTCCCACGCTCTTTTGGGCCCTCCCACGCTCTCTTGGGCCCTCCCACGCTCTCTTGGGTCCTCCCACGCTCTCTTGGGCTCTCCCACGCCCTCTTGGGCCCTCCCACGCTCTCTTGGGCTCTCCCACGCTCTCTTGGGCCCTCCCACGCTCTCTTGGGCCCTCCCACGCTCTCCTGGGCTCTCCCACGCTCTCTTGGGCTCTCCCACGCTCTCTTGGGCCCTCCCACGCTCTCTTGGGCCCTCCCAGGCCCTCGTACGCCGTAATGGCAGGCTATTCCACCGCCTCCACTCTCCTTCTTGCAAGCAGCACCCACGGCTCTGACGTTCGGATCTTCACTCCCACACCTCCAGGCACGTGCTGCCTCTCCCACGCACTCTCACTCCCTCTCCCACACTCACAC
This sequence comes from Procambarus clarkii, assembly GCF_040958095.1. NCBI lineage: Eukaryota > Metazoa > Arthropoda > Malacostraca > Decapoda > Cambaridae > Procambarus > Procambarus clarkii. The sequence goes on along the minus strand of NC_091236.1, from coordinate 6,691,357 downwards.
ACCACCTCTCCAACACTCACACACCACCTCTCCAACACTCACACACCACCTCTCCCACACTCACACACCACCTCTCCCACACTCACACACCACCTCTCCAACACTCGCACACCACCTCTCCAACACTCACACACCACCTCTCCCACACTCACACACCACCTCTCCCACACTCACACACCACCTCTCCAACACTCACACACCACCTCTCCCACACTCACACACCACCTCTCCAACACTCACACACCACCTCTCCCACACTCACACACCACCTCTCCCACACTCACACACCATCTCTCCCACACTCACACACCACCTCTCCAACACTCACACACCACCTCTCCCACACTCACACACCATCTCTCCCACACTCACACACCATCTCTCCCACACTCACACACCACCTCTCCAACACTCGCACACCACCTCTCCAACACTCACACACCACCTCTCCAACACTCACACACCACCTCTCCAACACTCACACACCATCTCTCCCACACTCACACACCACCTCTCCCACACTCACACACCACCTCTCCAACACTCACACACCATCTCTCCCACACTCACACACCACCTCTCCCACACTCACACACCATCTCTCCCACACTCACACACCACCTCTCCCACACTCACACACCACCTCTCCCACACTCACACACCACCTCTGCAACGTCTCCAACACCGGCACCCCCCACCACATGTGCTTTCACACCTCTGACGCCTGTTGCTGTCCGCCCATTCTCACGCCCATTCTCACGCCCACGCTGGTCCTACAGGTGTAGCCTTGACGTGGGGGTGTATCCGCTCACGGGCTCTCCTAACCCGGGCATTAGTCTGTTCAAATGTCTCTCTTCCGTACAAGTTGCTAAGGTTAATGTTAGGCCTCTCGTCAGCCGCCCATATGTATTTGAAGGAAGCAAATATATATTTTTATTTCGATGTTGCAAAATGTTTAGTAGTTGCGTTTCAACCAGCTAACTTATCTGCAAATATAAACTGCTGTGTCAGATCTGATCTGTTGAGTCAAATTCCCACGTTTCCGAAGGACAATTGAATTTCAACATATTATCGCCCTACATAACTACGCCCACAGCGACGGACGCTATGGGGCCCTCCCCCCATGATGAGTTATGGGGTCCTCGATGAGGAGTTATGGGGCCCTCCCCCATGATGAGTTATGGGGTCCTCGATGATGAGTTATGGGGCCCTCCCCCCATGATGAGTTATGGGGTCCTCGATGATGAGTTATGGGGCCCTCCCCCCATGATGAGTTATGGGGTCCTCGATGAGGAGTTATGGGCCCCCCATGATGAGTTATTTGTCTTTATTATGAATGAAAGTTTTATTATTGACTTTATATTATATACATCCTGGACCCACGACCACACCATAATATACATCCTGGACCCACGACCACCCCATAATATACATCCTGGACCCACGACCACACCATAATATACATCCTGGACCCACGACCACACCATAATATACATCCTGGACCCACGACCACCCCATAATATACATCCTGGACCCACGACCACACCATAATATACATCCTGGACCCACGACCACACCATAATATACATCCTGGACCCACGACCACCCCATAATATACATCCTGGACCCACGACCACACCATAATATACATCCTGGACCCACGACCACACCATAATATACATCCTGGACCCACGACCACATCACTGATCATATTTCAAATGTATTTTAAATAACATTATTGTCGTTATTTTAATGATTATTGATTGTTTCATCTTGTCGCTGTAGGTCGTCACTTTCGTGACGTCTCTGGTGTTGTGTGGTCGTTCATGGGGGCTGCTGGTGCTGTAGTTGTGTTGTGTGGTCGTTCATGGGGGCTGCTGGTGCTGTAGTGTTGTGTGGTCGTTCATGGGGGCTGCTGGTGCTGTAGTGTTGTGTGGTAGTTCATGGGGGCTGCTGGTGCTGTAGTGTTGTGAGGTCGTTCATGGGGGCTGCTGGTGCTGTAGTTGTGTTGTGTGGTCGTTCATGGGGGCTGCTGGTGCTGTAGTGTTGTGGGGTCGTTCATGGGGGCTGCTGGTGCTGTAGTGTTGTGAGGTCGTTCATGGGGGCTGCTGGTGCTGTAGTGTTGTGAGGTCGTTCATGGGGGCTGCTGGTGCTGTAGTGTTGTGAGGTCGTTCATGGGGGTTGCTGGTGCTGTAGTGTTGTGTGGTCGTTCATGGGGGTTGCTGGTGCTGTAGTGTTGTGTGGTCGTTCATGGGGGCTGCTGGTGCTGTAGTGTTGTGTGGTAGTTCATGGGGGCTGCTGGTGCTGTAGTGTTGTGGGGTCGTTCATGGGGGCTGCTGGTGCTGTAGTGTTGTGGGGTCGTTCATGGGGGCTCCTGGTGCTGTAGTGTTGTGGGGTCGTTCATGGGGGCTGCTGGTGCTGTAGTGTTGTGGGGTCGTTCATGGGGGCTGCTGGTGCTGTAGTGTTGTGGGGTCGTTCATGGGGGCTCCTGGTGCTGTAGTGTTGTGGGGTCGTTCATGGGGGCTGCTGGTGCTGTAGTGTTGTGTGGTCGTTCATGGGGGCTCCTGGTGCTGTAGTGTTGTGAGGTCGTTCATGGGGGCTGCTGGTGCTGTAGTTGTGTTGTGTGGTCGTTCATGGGGGCTCCTGGTGCTGTAGTGTTGTGGGGTCGTTCATGGGGGCTCCTGGTGCTGTAGTGTTGTGGGGTCGTTCATGGGGGCTGCTGGTGCTGTAGTGTTGTGAGGTCGTTCATGGGGGCTGCTGGTGCTGTAGTTGTGTTGTGTGGTCGTTCATGGGGGCTGCTGGTGCTGTAGTTGTGTTGTGTGGTCGTTCATGGGGGCTGCTGGTGCTGTAGTTGTGTTGTGTGGTCGTTCATGGGGGCTGCTGGTGCTGTAGTGTTGTGTGGTAGTTCATGGGGGCTGCTGGTGCTGTAGTGTTGTGTTAGTGATTCATGTCATCAATGTCTCATTTTCATGGGTTGATGTTTGTTTACTCTCCAGAACACGGGAGGACTTTGTTTACGGTCTGTGTTCTACCTTGTCTGTTGTGTCAACACGTCTGTCTGTCTGCCTTCTTGCTTTCTGTCTGCCTAACTTCTTTATTTGCCTCTACCTGCCTTCTTTACCTGTCTTTTGTTGTCTTCCTGCCGAGCTTCTTGTGTGTGGGTGACCTGTCCACCACACCACTGGTGTGTGTGTGTGTGTGACCTGTCCACCACACCACTGGTGTGTGTGTGGGTGACCTGTCCACCACACCACTGGTGTGTGTGTGAGTGACCCTGTCCACCACACCACTGGTGTGTGTGTGAGTGACCCTGTCCACCACACCACTGGTGTGTGTGTGAGTGACCCTGTCCACCACACCACTGGTGTGTGTGTGAGTGACCCTGTCCACCACACCACTGGTGTGTGTGGGTGACCTACCCACCACACCACTGGTGTGTGTGAGTGACCCTGTCCACCACACCACTGGTGTGTGTGTGTGAGTGACCCTGTCCACCACACCACTGGTGTGTGTGTGTGAGTGACCCTCTCCACCACACCACTGGTGTGTGTGTGTGAGTGACCCTGTCCACCACACCACTGGTGTGTGTGCGTGAGTGACCCTCTCCACCACACCACTGGTGTGTGTGTGAGTGACCCTGTCCACCACACCACTGGTGTGTGTGTGTGAGTGACCCTCTCCACCACACCACTGGTGTGTGTGTGTGGGTGACCCTGTCCACCACACCACTGGTGTGTGTGTGGGTGACCTGTCCACCACACCACTGGTGTGTGTGTGTGTGTGACCTGTCCACCACACCACTGGTGTGTGTGTGTGTGAGTGACCTGTCCACCACACCACTGGTGTGTGTGTGTGTGGGTGACCTGTCCACCACACCACTGGTGTGTGTGTGTGTGTGAGACCTGTCCACCACACCACTGGTGTGTGTGTGTGTGAGTGACCTGTCCACCACACCACTGGTGTGTGTGTGTGTGGGTGACCCTGTCCACCACACCACTGGTGTGTGTGTGAGTGACCTGTCCACCACACCACTGGTGTGTGTGTGTGTGAGTGACCTGTCCACCACACCACTGGTGTGTGTGTGTGTGGGTGACCTGTCCACCACACCACTGGTGTGTGTGTGTGTGGGTGACCTGTCCACCACACCACTGGTGTGTGTGTGTGTGGGTGACCTGTCCACCACACCACTGGTGTGTGTGTGAGTGACCTGTCCACCACACCACTGGTGTGTGTGTGAGTGACCTGTCCACCACACCACTGGTGTGTGTGTGAGTGACCTGTCCACCACACCACTGGTGTGTGTGTGAGTGACCTGTCCACCACACCACTGGTGTGTGTGTGAGTGACCTGTCCACCACACCACTGGTGTGTGTGTGTGTGGGTGACCTGTCCACCACACCACTGGTGTGTGTGTGTGTGGGTGACCTGTCCACCACACCACTGGTGTGTGTGTGAGTGACCTGTCCACCACACCACTGGTGTGTGTGTGAGTGACCTGTCCACCACACCACTGGTGTGTGTGTGAGTGACCTGTCCACCACACCACTGGTGTGTGTGTGAGTGACCTGTCCACCACACCACTGGTGTGTGTGTGGGTGACCTGTCCACCACACCACTGGTGTGTGTGGGTGACCCTGTCCACCACACCACTGGTGTGTGTGAAGGCTGACTGTTAAAAGTAATATCGCTGCGCCTTATATGATCTTAAAAATATCGGAAAATCGGATTTCATATTTAATTTTTTGGTAATTTGAATATATTTGAACGAGAGCTTTGTAGAGACGAGCAGTTAATGGTGACAGGAAGCTATGAGGGTGGACGAATTTGTTCTTGTACAGAATGACCTCTTTCTCTTCTGTCTAGAAGAAGTCTAAAAGGAAGTCTTCCCCGTTCCGTCTTCCATCTGTCCCGTCCCGTCCCTTCCCACATCCTCTCTGTCACGCGAGACTATGTGCGTCTGCCTCTTGCAACACTTTGTTTTCTTGGCAATTACTTTTTCGTCAGAAAATTTATGGCGTAGTGGAAGGTACTGGCGGCGGTTTTCCTGGAAATTCTTAAGGAATTTTCCGAGACGCAAACATGGCGGCCGGTCCTTGAGGTATGATGGTGTGTGTGTGGGGGGGGGAGGGGAGGGGAGAGAAGGAGAGGGGTAGGGGGAGAGAGGGAGAGTTTGGGATACTAGAGGAGGGTGGGGAGGCATTTCCCCCACCCCCCACCCCCAATCAAAACTACCTCCATAATCATGTGTCACTTGACACCAATCTGGCCAATCTCTCTCCAATCTCGCCTCTCCCAGCGACCTCTTCCCAAATCCACCTTCCTCGAATTTCCCTCCACCAATCACTTCTCCTTTTCCATCCTTCCCTCATCGCACAATCCCCTCAACCTAATCCCATCATTTTTTTCCCCCTTTATACCCATTTTTCTCTACCAATCTTCATGTATGATTTACGATATCTTGCTTTATCAATACCATTGAACACGAAGGTATCAATTGATATTTAACTGGAAATCAATAATTAATATTTAGGTAAATTGAGAATAACAGTAAATTGTTGATTCGTGTTTAACTCGGGTTCAAATAATTATTGGTTTTGAAAGTAGTCCTAAGCCACTTATTGTGTTAAACTTACCTGGCTGATTGGATTAGACTTGGGGGTGATCGGTCAGGTGCTGGCTCACTTCTTGGACTATACCTGTACATTCAGCCATTACCTTGCATTTGCTGTGGTTCACATCCAGTAGCCAGTCTTACGATCGGCTCTGTAGTTTGTCCAGATCCTTCTGGAGTCTTGCTGTCATCGCCTGTTCCAGTCCTTCTCATCAGCTTGACATTATCTACGAACATCCTTTCTTGCTTCTTTATTTTCTTTAAGGTGTTTTTCGTCCTCTTGTCTCTCAAGATTTGAAGCAAGCTGTCTTCTGCTTCAGAGACTTTCTCGGTTCCATGTTGGCCGCAAAGAGGGAATTATCAGGGAAAAGCGCAAAGCCATTCAACTATTTATCACCTGGAAGGGACCAGGATAAGGATTTGGGATGGGACGGGGGAAAGGAATGGTGCCTAATCACTTGGACAGTCGGGGATTGAACGCCGACCTGCATGAAGCGAGACCGTCGCTCTACCTGTCCCGCCCAAATGGTTGGTTGGCCTCAACGAGTTGACCTTGATTGAAATATCTGTTTTATGCCTAATAATTCTTACCCGAACTTCCCCTTTGTTTTTTGTCATATCTTAATGTATTGGAACTCTGCGTGAGGTCCCATCTGGGGTTGTCTCTGCTATTTTGTACTGTCTTGCTTTCTGGCAGTATGTCACACTAACGTCTTTCATCACACTTTCCTTCGAGCAGTAAAATAGGTACCTGGGTGTTAGTCAGCTGTCACGGGCTGCTTCCTGGGGGTGGAGGCCTGGTCGAGGACCGGGCCGCGGGGACACTAAAGCCCCGAAATCATCTCAAGATAACCTCAAGATAACGTGGCTGATAATCACACGCCCAACCTACTTATCTGAAAATAAAGGAAGTGACGACGTTTCGGTCCGTCCTCGACCATTATAAAGTGACGACGTTTCGGTCCGTCCTCGACCATTATAAAGTAACGACGTTCGGTCCGTCCTCGACCATTATCAAGTCGATGTTCTGAGACCTTTGGTCTTGATGTTGATTCTCTTTTCACTAATGTTTTCCTTGTTGATAGTGTCCTTTAATCAGAAGGCGACTGGAGGCCTTCTTCATATCCCTCTTCCTTCCAACGTCTTCCTCGATCTCATCACACTCTTGTGTTGACTCCTAACTCCTTCTCCTTCATTGGTAAATATTGATCTCCAACTTTGGGTGTTGCTATGGGATCTCCTCTCCCTCCTGCTCTTGGTGGTCTGTGTGCAATACTTCGAAACTGTTCTTCCCACTATGGGTATTTCCCTGGAAACACAAACCGAAACTG
>NC_091236.1:6606915-6679415 GCF_040958095.1 Procambarus clarkii | reverse complement strand
ACATCACTTACACAGTATCACTATCATCACCACAACATCACTTACACAGTATCACTATCATCACCACAACATCACTTACACAGTATCACTATCATCGTGTAAGTATCACTATCATCACCACAACATCACTTACACAGTATCACTATCATCACCACAACATCACTTACACAGTATCACTATCATCACCACAACATCACTTACACAGTATCACTATCATCACCACAACATCACTTACACAGTATCACTATCATCACCACAACATCACTTACACAGTATCACTATCATCACCACAACATCACTTACACAGTTTAAACACAAATGACCATCAGACAGCAACATACATCCCATAAAGTCTAAGAAAGAAAAACACTATCATACTTTATTTGGGGTTTAAGGATAAATCGTATTAATAATTAAAACCAAATATTTTGGTGTGATCAGCACAAGGTGTTATGATATGAACAAAAAATAATAATTCAGAATGTAGTCACTGTGGCAGAGTGCCACGTTGCACTAATTTCTTTGATACCACTCGCTACCCGACCATGTTGGACATGTACCTATCAGTAATCACTGTGAAAGATTTGAAACTTGCTCCAAACGTGTAGCCTCCATCCTCGGCCAGGCAGAGCAAGAGTAACCATATTATTCGTTGCTTTATTAAGCTTAATGAAGAAAAACGACGCTGGGGAAGAATTAGGAGCAGGAGGGAGGAGTAGTACCCTCGACAGGCAATGGAAATAAACAGAAATAAGAAAAGGAAAAGGAGGAGACAGAAGAAGAAGGGAGAACAATGAGGTGGAGGAACAGAAAAAGAGAGAGAGGGTAAAACTAAGAATAATATTTCAAACGGGTTTCTGGCCTCGTAACTTCCGGGCCATAAGCACAGAAAGGTGGAAAGAGACGGAGAATATCGAGGAGAACGGGAAAAGTTAGAAATGAGTAAGAAAGAAGAGTTAGGTGTAATGAGGTGCATGAGATAAAAGGAGAAGAGGAAGAGGAGAAATCTGTAAATGGTGGAAGAGAAAGTTTATGGAGGCGTAAGGAACGACCAGGTGACAGTCATGTCCACGACGTCGTAAATCCTCTGCTTCTGCCATTCGGACCCGCCTTTATTACAAAGTTACTTTCCGCAGTTACCCGTGTCCGGCCCGACTGTCACACCGTGTTACTGACTTGTAGTTACTTGTTAATGTAGTTACTTGGTACTGTAGTTACTTGTCACTGTAGTTACTTGGTACTGTAGTTACTTGTCACTGTAGTTACTTGGTACTGTAGTTACTTGTCACTGTAGTTACTTGGTACTGTTGTAGTTCTTCTGTTATTGCTGAGTACCTTTCCTTCTCTAGTAATGATTCACGTCTTTACTGCATAATTCTTTACTAATGGTCTCGTATATCTAAGATTCTTAAGTGGTTGATATTCTGCACTTTCACCTCTCCTAAGTTATCAGCCTCCTTCTATTTCTGGTCTTCGCTTGGATTTCTTCTTAAATTTATTGTTGTTTCTTATTAATCCAAGCTTGTGTGTTTACTAGTTGTGTTTACTAGTTGTGTTTACTAGTTGTGTTTACTAGTTGTGTTTACTAGTTGTGTTTTTGCGGGGGTTGAGCTTTGCTCTTTCGGCCCGCCTGTCAACTGTCAACTGTTTACTAACTACTATTTTTTTTTCCACACCACACACACACCCCAGGAAGCAGCCCGTGACAGCTGACTAACTCCCAGGTACCTATTTACTGCTAGGTAACAGGGGCACTTAGGGTGAAAGAAACTTTGCCCATTTGTTTCTGCCTCGTGCGGGAATCGAACCCGCGCCACAGAATTACGAGTCCTGCGCGCTATCCACCAGGCTACGAGGCCCCTCCACCTCCCCCCCTGTGTGTGTGTGTGTGTGTGTGTGTGTGTGTGTGTGTGTGTGTGTGTGTGTGTGTGTGTATTTACTATTTGTGTCTGCAAAATCGAGCTATTAGCTCTTGGACTCCGCCTTTCTAACCAATCTATTTTCCTTTATTATGTCTACTTCATATATTTCTCTCTAACACCCTCCCCCCCTCCCCAGGAAGCAGCCCGTAGCAGCTGTCTAACTCCCAGGTACCTATTTACTGCTAGGTGAACAGGTGCATCTGGGTGAAAGAAACTGTTACTCACGTCAGTGTCGGTCATTGTGAATCATGTGTCACTGTCGTTACTCAGTCACAAATTACTCATAATCATGAGTAATGAGAATCATGAGACTCATGCGCCATAGTGTTCATGTAACTCACAATGGAGGCATAGTGCTTGTTGACTCACAATGGAGGCATAGTGCTTGTTGACTCACAATGGAGGCATAGTGCTTGTTGACTCACAATGGAGGCATAGTGCTTGTTGACTCACAATGGAGGCATAGTGCTTGTTGACTCACGAGTCATTTGCTCTAGGGAGCCTGGCAAGGGTAATGTTCCCTCATTGTCTTGACTTGTGAAGTGGACTCCTGCCACGACTCTCTCTCTGTCTCTGTCTCTCTCTCTCTCTCTCTCTGTCTCTCTCTCTCTCTCTGTCTCTCTCTCTCTGTCTCTCTCTCTCTCTCTGTCTCTCTCTCTGTCTCTGTCTCTGTCTCTGTCTCTCTCTCTCTCTCTCTCTCTCTCTCTCTCTCTCTCTCTCTCTCTCTCTCTCTCTCTCTCTCTCTCTCTCTCTCTCTCTCTCTCTCTCTCTCTCTCTCATATTATAAATAGTTATTTGTATCATTATTTATTGTTATTATTAACTCACTTTTATTATTAATTATTAATGCTATCTCCAAACATGTTGCTATCGCCTTAAAGTATTAGTGATATTAACATGAGCACATCAGACTTGGAAATAAAAATTGACAACACATCCATGGACTCGACACCAGCTACAGACTCACGGAATTCCATATTTTATACAAAGAAATAAAGTTCACTACCAGTTACACTTGAGGTTATCTTGAGATGATTTCGGGGCTTTAGTGTCCCCGCGGCCCAGTCTTCGACCAGGCCTCCACCCCCAGGAAGCAGTCCGTGACAGCTGACTAACACCCAGGTACCTATTTACTGCTAGGTAACAAGGGCATAGGGTGAAAGAAACTCTGCCCATTGTTTCTCGCCGGCGCCCGGGATCGAACCCAGGACCCCAGGATCACAAGTCCAGCGTGCTGTCCGCTCGGCCGACCGGCTCCTAAACCGACACTAACACTTGAGTGTGGTGTGGATGAGAGCCTGATAACAGGGGAGATAACAGAAGCCCGTAACTCAGCAGATATAGCTTTACTGCCCAAGTGTGGTAATAAAGCATTGATTAAAACCGTTAAGACTGGTAAAAAAACTAACATACAATTAAGTCTTTTGAAGAGTGATTAGGAATCAAATCTCCAGCTTAGCGGAGAACCAGAAACATCACAATTATGGTCAATGTAGATTTTCTCGCAATTATTCAACCATTATTCAACCAATTATTAGGGACCCGGTCGGCCGAGCGGACAGCACACTGGACTTGTGGTCCTGTGGTCCCGGGTTCGATCCCGGGCGCCGGCGAGAAACAATGGGCAGAGTTTCTTTCATCCTATGCCCCTGTTACCTAGCAGTAAAATAGGTACCTGGGTGTTAGTCAGCTGTCATGGGCAGCTTCCTGGGGGTGGAGGCCTGGTCGAGGACCGGGCCGCGGGGACACTAAAGCCCCGAAATCATCTCAAGATAACCATTATGACAAAAGTCAGAGGAACATTAAAAGGAAAGTAACATGAAAAGGCTCTGAGAATAATGATGTCTGGCGACCTAACGCTTAGCGAGCATAATAAAGTGATTATAGCATCAGCCAAGGACATGAAAGGCTATCTTGAGGTTCTTCTTGAGATGATTTCGGGTCTTTAGTGTCCCGCGGCCCGGTCCTCGACCAGGCCTCCACCCCCAGGAAGCAGCCCGTGACAGCTGACTAACACCCAGATACCTATTTTACTGCTAGGTAACAGGGGCATAGGGTGAAAGAAACTCTGCCCATTGTTTCTCGCCGGCACCCGGGATCGAACCCGGGACCACAGGATCACAAGTCCAGCGTGCTGTCCGCTCGGCCGACCGGCTCGGCTGGATCATTAGAATCTTCAGATCTAAGTATTCCATCACACTGCTCCTGCTAGTTAAGTCACTTGAGCGTTCTTGGCACTATATGCAAAATAGTGCCATTGAAGACCACACACTAGAAGTTGAAGGGACGACGACGTTTCGATCCGTCCTGGACCATTCTCAAGTCGATTCTCATTGACTTGAGAATGATCCAGGACGGACCGAAACGTCGTCGTCCCTTCAACTTCTAGTGTGTGGTCTGGTCAACATACTTCAGCCACGTTATTGTGACTCATCGCCTGCCATTGAAGAGTAGAGGTGCCGTATGTGCACAGAGCACTGTAGGGCCACCACAGTGCCACCATTTTGTAGCAGCATCCCAACAAACAAACAAACATTAGAAATATTGCCGGTACTTGGGTTGTTGTTAAAGATTCGCTACTTGGAACAAGCAGTTCCAAGTAGCACGGGCTATGGTGAGCCCGTAACCTACCTGGCACAGGAGCGAGGCAAGTAGCACGAGCTATGGTGAGCCCGTAACCTACCTGGCACAGGAGCGAGGCAAGGAGCACGGGCTGTGGTGAGCCCGTAACCTACCTGGCACAGGAGCGAGGCAAGTAGCACGGGCTATGGTGAGCCCGTAGGTACTTTGGTGGACTTGTTGCAGGATTCTAAATTCTCTGAAGAAATGCCAGACCAACTCAGTTGTAGTGGATATGTGGGCCTGCGGGCCGCTGCAAGCAACAGCCTGGTGGACCAAGTTATCATAAGTCAAGCTTAGCCCCAGGCCGGGCTTGGGGAGTATAGCGGAGGGAGTATAGTATATAAGGGAGCCGGTCGGCCGAGCGGACAGCACGCTGGACTTGTGATCCTGTGGTCCTGGGTTCGATCCCAGGCGCCAGCGAGAAACATTGGGCAGAGTTTCTTTCACCCTATGCCCCTGTTACCTAGCAGTAAAATAGGTACCTGGGTGTTAGTCAGTTGTCACGGGCTGCTTCCTGGGGGTGGAGGCCTGGTCGAAGACCGGGCCGCGGGGGACACTAAAGCCCCGAAATCATCTCAAGATAACCTCAAGATAGCAACTCCCTGAACCCACTCCAGATATTTCGGGTACTTCCACATTCCATTTCCTCTCTTTACTCCTCTCGTCCCATCCCCTTCCATTATTCCCCCTCGTCCCATCCCCTTCCATTATTCCCCCTCGTCCCATCCCCTTCCATTATTCCCCCTCGTCCCATCCCCTTCCATTATTCCCCCTCGTCCCATCCCCTTCCATTATTCCCCCTCGTCCCATCCCCTTCCATTATTCCCCCTCGTCCCATCCCCTTCCATTATTCCCCCTCGTCCCATCCCCTTCCATTATTCCCCCTCGTCCCATCTCCTTCCATTATTCCCCCTCGTCCCATTTCCTACAGTTAGTGTGGTGGTCCGGGGCAGTAATTGGGTCGTGGGCAAAATACATGCTCCGGAACCCAGAACCTTCAGTCAACTGCCAGTTTCCGCCTCGCATACTTCCCAACGTTATTACACCTCCTCCTCCTCCTCCTCCTCCTCCTCCTCCTCCTCCTCCTCCTCCTCCTCCTCCACTTCTTATCCCCGCTCTTCCTCTTCACTCTCCACTTACCCGTTTTTGTTGAAAGTGGATTTATGTTTTGTGTTGTTTGGGTTTCTTGGGGGGAAGGGGGGGGATGGTGTGATTAGTGTGTGTGTGTGTGTGTGTGTGTGTGTGTGTGTGTGTGTGTGTGTGTGTGTGTGTGTTTACTAGTTGTGTTTACTAGTTGTGTTTTTGCGGGGGTTGAGCTTTGCTCTTTCGGCCCGCCTCTCAACTGTCAATCAACTGTTTACTAACTACTTTTTTTTTTCCCACACCCCACACACACGTGTGTGTGTGTGTGTGTATTCACCTAGTTGTACTCACCTGGTTGTACTTGCGGGGGTTGAGCGGAGGCTCTTTGGTTCCGCCTCTCAACTGTCAATCAACTGGTGTACAGGTTCCTGAGCCTACTGGGCTCTATCATATCTACATTTGAAACTGTGTATGGAGTCAGCCTCGACCACATCACTGCCTAGTGCATTCCATCCGTTAACTACTCTGACACTGAAAAAGTTCCTTCTAACGTCTCTGTGGCTCATGTGGGTACTCAGTTTCCACCTGTGTCCCCTTGTTCGCGTCCCACCAGTGTTGAATAGTTTATCCCTGTTTACCCGGTCGATTCCCCTGAGGATTTTGTAGGTTGTGATCATGTCTCCCCTCACTCTTCTGTCTTCCAGTGTAGTGAGTTGCATTTCACACAGCCTTTCCTCGTAACTCATGCCTCTTAGTTCTGGGACTAGTCTAGTGACATACCTCTGAACTTTTTTCCAGCTTCGTCTTGAGCTTGATAAGCTGGGGCCGCATACTCCAGAATTGGTCTTTACATATGTGGTATACAGGGTTCTGAATGATTCCTGGCACAGGTTTCTGAAGGCAGTTCTGATGTTTGCCAGCCTCGCATATGCCGCAGACGTTATTCTCTTTATGTGGGCTTCAGGAGACAGGTTTGGTGTGATATTAACTCCAAGATCATTCTCTGTCCGTTTCATGAAGTACTTCATCTCCCATTCTGTATCCTGTGTCTGGCCTCCTGTTTCCACCGCCTTGTTTCATTACCTTACATTTACTCGGGATGAACTTTAGTAGCCATTTGTTGGACCATTCATTCAGTTTGTTCAGGTCATCTTGTAGCCTCATACTATCTTCCTCTGTCTTAATCCTCCTCTTAATTTTCGCATCATCGGCAAACAATGAAATGAACGATTCTATACCCTCTGAGAGATCATTTACATAAATCAGAAACAGTATGGGTCCAAGGACTGAACCCTGCGGGACTCCACTGGTGACGCTTCGCCAATCTGAAACCTCATCCCTCACAGTGACTCGCTGTTTTCGGTTTCTTAGGTCCTGCCTACATATCCGCTTTCTGCCAATCCAAAAATATATAGTCTGCCCACCCTCTCTTTCTTGCCTGATTTTTGTTGCCTGGTCGTAGAATTCAATTAATCCTGTCAGGCAGGACTTGCCATCCCTGAACCCATGTTGATGTTGTGCTACAAAGTTCTTTCGCTCCAGATGTTCCACTAGCTTTTTTCACACAATCTTCTCCATCAGCTTGCATGGTATGTAAGTTAGGGACACTAGCCTGTAGTTCAGTGCCTCCTGTCTATCTCCTCTTGAAAGTTCTCGTAATCCATCCTATCATTTTTCTGGCTGACGCAAAATTTGCTTCGTTATGCTCCCTAAACGTTTGGTCGTCAGACATCATTATTCCCAAATCCTTTACATGCTGTTTTCCTACTATGGGCAGATTCGATTGTGTTTTGTACCCTGTATTATGTTTCAGATCCTCTTTTTCGCCGTACCCGAGTACCTGGAATTTATCACCGTTAAACATCATGTTATTTTCTGCTGCCCAGTCGAAAACTTTGTTAATGTCTGTTTGTAGTTTTTCAATGTCTTCAGCAGAGGTAATTTTCATGCTGATTTTTGTGTCATCTGCAAAGGATGACACGAAGCTGTGACGTGTATTTTTGTCTATTATTTTTTGTCTATATCCTGGTCCTGGTCTATATTATGTATCCTGGTCCTTGATTCTGTATCCTGGTCCCTGTACCTGTATCCTGGTCCCTGTACCAGTACCTGTATTCTGGTCCATGTACCTGTACATGTATTCTGGTCCCTGTATCCTGGTCCCTGTATCCTGGTCCCTGTATCCTGGTCCCTGTACCTGTATCCTGGTCCCTGTACCTGTATCCTGGTCCCTGTACCAGCCTTGCTCCCTCACACCTGGCATGCCGCGCCTCACAGCTGGCCAGTCACTGCTCTCTCACACCCTCATTTCCTCCGACACTTCCATCAAGCAGTATTCTTCATGCCCTCTTCATTACTAAGTCAGTGTTCGTCAGGGTTTATGTATTCCACTCTTGTGCTATTCCGTTTCATTCTTCTCCTCCATCTCTCTTTACATTCCCCTCTCTTCTTGCTCCCTTCTCTCTTCTTGCTCCCCCCATTCCCTCCAACCTCTTCACACTATTCTTTCCGTACACTCTTTTCTATCGCCATTTTCCTCTTTCCTTTGATATCTGTTTCCCTCTATTTTCTCCCCTAGCCTTCCCTTGAGGAACTGGAGGCAGCAAAAGTAGTAGGCCTACTTCACCTACCTCACCTACCTACCTACCCTGGCCTACCTGGGTCAGGGGCCCAGACCAGATATCATCTTGGTTATCTTGAGGTTATCTTGAGATGATTTCGGGACTTTTTTAGTGTCCCCGCGGCCCGGTCCTCGACCAGGCCTCCACCCCCAGGAAGCAGCCCGTGACAGCTGACTATCACCCAGGTACCTATTTTACTGCTAGGTAACAGGGGCATAGGGTAAAAGAAACTCTGCCCATTGTTTCTCGCCGGCGCCTGGGATCGAACCCGGGACCACAGGATCACAAGTCCAGCGTGCTGTCCGCTCGGCCGACCGGCTCCCTCCTGGTTACTGAAGGAAGCTGCAGAGATCTTGTGTCACCCATTAACTATGGTCTTCATCATTACACTAAGGAGCCGGTCGGCCGAGCGGACAGCACGCGGGACTTGTGATCCTGTGGTCCCGGGTTCGATCCCAGGCGCCGTCGAGAAACAATGGGCAGAGTTTCTTTCACCCTATGCCCCTGTTACCTAGCAGTAAAATAGGTACCTGGGTGTTAGTCAGCTGTCACGGGCTGCTTCCTGGGGGTGGAGGCCTGGTCGAGGACCGGGCCGCGGGGGCACTAAAGCCCCGAAATCATCTCAAGATACATCTCAAGATACATAGGACGGCAGAGCTCTCGTTAAGCTGGAAATGTCAAATGTTGCTCCAATATTCAAGACGGGAGACAGAGAGATCCCCAAGAAGGGGATAGGGATCAGGATACAGGGACCAAGATACAGGGACCATGATACAGATACACAGAGCAAGATACAGGGCTAGACGGGAGACAGAGAGATCCCCAAGAAGGGGATAGGGATCAGGATACAGGGACCAAGATACAGGGACCATGATACAGATACACAGAGCAAGATACAGGGCAAGACGGGAGAGAGAGAGATCCCCAAGAAGGGGATAGGGATCAGGATACAGGGACCAAGATACAGGGACCATGATACAGATACACAGAGCAAGATACAGGGCTAGACGGGAGACAGAGAGATCCCCAAGAAGGGGATAGGGATCAGGATACAGGGACCAAGATACAGGGACCATGATACAGATACACAGAGCAAGATACAGGGCTAGACGGGAGACAGAGAGATCCCCAAGAAGGGGATAGGGATCAGGATACAGGGACCAAGATACAGGGACCATGATACAGATACACAGAGCAAGATACAGGGCAAGACGGGAGAGAGAGAGATCCCCAAGAAGGGGATAGGGATCAGGATACAGGGACCAAGATACAGGGACCATGATACAGATACACAGAGCAAGATACAGGGCAAGACGGGAGACAGAGAGATCCCCAAGAAGGGGATAGGGATCAGGATACAGGGACCAAGATACAGGGACCATGATACAGATACACAGAGCAAGATACAGGGCAAGACGGGAGACAGAGAGATCCCCAAGAAGGGGATAGGGATCAGGATACAGGGACCAAGATACAGGGACCATGATACAGATACACAGAGCAAGATACAGGGCAAGACGGGAGAGAGAGAGATCCCCAAGAAGGGGATAGGGATCAGGATACAGGGACCAAGATACAGGGACCATGATACAGATACACAGAGCAAGATACAGGGCAAGACGGGAGAGAGAGAGATCCCCAAGAAGGGGATAGGGATCAGGATACAGGGACCAAGATACAGGGAC
Organism: Procambarus clarkii; assembly: GCF_040958095.1. Lineage (NCBI taxonomy): Eukaryota > Metazoa > Arthropoda > Malacostraca > Decapoda > Cambaridae > Procambarus > Procambarus clarkii. The sequence goes on along the minus strand of NC_091236.1, from coordinate 6,669,482 downwards.
CATGATACAGATACACAGAGCAAGATACAGGGCTAGACGGGAGACAGAGAGATCCCCAAGAAGGGGATAGGGATCAGGATACAGGGACCAAGATACAGGGACCATGATACAGATACACAGAGCAAGATACAGGGCTAGACGGGAGACAGAGAGATCCCCAAGAAGGGGATAGGGATCAGGATACAGGGACCAAGATACAGGGACCATGATACAGATACACAGAGCAAGATACAGGGCTAGACGGGAGACAGAGAGATCCCCAAGAAGGGGATAGGGATCAGGATACAGGGACCAAGATACAGGGACCATGATACAGATACACAGAGCAAGATACAGGGCTAGACGGGAGACAGAGAGATCCCCAAGAAGGGGATAGGGATCAGGATACAGGGACCAAGATACAGGGACCATGATACAGATACACAGAGCAAGATACAGGGCTAGACGGGAGACAGAGAGATCCCCAAGAAGGGGATAGGGATCAGGATACAGGGACCAAGATACAGGGACCATGATACAGATACACAGAGCAAGATACAGGGCAAGACGGGAGACAGAGAGATCCCCAAGAAGGGGATAGGGATCAGGATACAGGGACCAAGATACAGGGACCATGATACAGATACACAGAGCAAGATACAGGGCTAGACGGGAGACAGAGAGATCCCCAAGAAGGGGATAGGGATCAGGATACAGGGACCAAGATACAGGGACCATGATACAGATACACAGAGCAAGATACAGGGCAAGACGGGAGACAGAGAGATCCCCAAGAAGGGGATAGGGATCAGGATACAGGGACCAAGATACAGGGACCATGATACAGATACACAGAGCAAGATACAGGGCTAGACGGGAGACAGAGAGATCCCCAAGAAGGGGATAGGGATCAGGATACAGGGACCAAGATACAGGGACCATGATGCAGATACACAGAGCAAGATACAGGGCAAGACGGGAGACAGAGAGATCCCCAAGAAGGGGATAGGGATCAGGATACAGGGACCAAGATACAGGGACCATGATACAGATACACAGAGCAAGATACAGGGCAAGACGGGAGACAGAGAGATCCCCAAGAAGGGGATAGGGATCAGGATACAGGGACCAAGATACAGGGACCATGATACAGATACACAGAGCAAGATACAGGGCAAGACGGGAGACAGAGAGATCCCCAAGAAGGGGATAGGGATCAGGATACAGGGACCAAGATACAGGGACCATGATACAGATACACAGAGCAAGATACAGGGCAAGACGGGAGACAGAGAGATCCCCAAGAAGGGGATAGGGATCAGGATACAGGGACCAAGATACAGGGACCATGATACAGATACACAGAGCAAGATACAGGGCAAGACGGGAGACAGAGAGATCCCCAAGAAGGGGATAGGGATCAGGATACAGGGACCAAGATACAGGGACCATGGTACAGATACACGGAGCAAGATACAGGTATCTTGTCCCCCTTTAACACAAGGGAGACAGACATGAAAGAAACACTAACTATTGAAGAGTGGCGGTAACATCCATTCCATGCTAGATTCCTGTCCAAGTCACCAGGAAAAGGATTTGTAGAACAATTGAGGAAGAACACATTACATAACAGGCAGAACACGATTTTAGTGAAAGACAATCATTCTTAACTTGATTGAATTCCATGACGGGGTCACCAAAATGAGATAAGGAAATTTTGGGTAGATTGCATTCTTCACAGACTGCTAGAAAGCTTTTAATACAATTTTTCACAATAGACTAGTATACGAGATGGAGAGAAGCGGAGACAACGGAAGGCACTAGACTGGGTGCGGGAATACCTGATGGAGAGGAAACAGTGGGTCATAGTGAGAGAGGATGTGTCAGGCTGGAGAGGAAGAGTGAGTGGTGTTCCACAGTTCTCTGTCCTGTCGTAGCACAGAGAGAATTACCGCAGTGATGTTTGTAATTGATGTAAAACACCGCGCAGAGGGAGTGCGCTCGTGAGGACTGTAAGAAGACTGTAAGAGGACTGTGAGAAGACTGTAAGAGGACTGTAAGAGGACTGTAAGAGGACTGTAAGAGGACTGTAAGAGGACTGTAAGAGGACTGTGAGAGGACTGTGAGAGGACTGTAAGATGACTGTGAGAAGACTGTAAGAGGACTGTAAGAAGACTGTAAGTGGACTGTAAGATGACTGTGAGAAGACTGTAAGAGGACTGTAGGGTGCACCAGTAAGACCTTAACACAGTACCGGAGTGGGCACAAACATGGCTCATTGAATTCATTCCAATAAATGTAATGTGTTTAGGGAAGAAGTTGTTGAAACCTTTTCCATCCGCATCCTAAAGGAAAAATAAGTTGACAACGTCGAGAGAGGTAATTAGTGCTTCAGGTATAGAGCTAGAGGCAGGGTATGCAGAGCTAGAGCTCACTTCCCGTAGTTACTGATAGGGAAGCAGTACTTGGCCTCACCCCAACCATTATTAGAATATACAAAATTGAATTACAGAAAGCCTATTAGCCCACGAGCCAACTTCTGTTTATGTAACCTCCGGTGATTCCTTGCGATCTTTTACGTCGTTATCATGTTCCCGATATTCTCTTTATTGCATATTTTTTGACCCTATAGATTGTCCTTATTTCCCATGTAAGGGCCTCACAGTGGAGGTGTATAGAACACAGAAAGCTCTTTGGCCAATTGTGTGTGTGAGAGTGAGTGATTCAGGCGTCTTTTTCGATATATGTCTATATATTAAAAATAATTCCTTCTCATCTCAATGGTTCCATCTAGCGAAGGATCACTGACAAAATTAACCAAAAAAAATGTACCCCGAACTGGCATGGAATGAACCATAGAGACCAAACTTACGCACAGCTTTTGGGCCTCTTAGTTACCGGCAAGACCTTCCCTTAGTGTAGCAAGACCTTCCCTTGGTGTAGCAAGACCTTCCCTTGGTGTAGCAAGACCTTCCCTTGGTGTAGCAAGACCTTCCCTTGGTGTAGCAAGACCTTCCCTTGGTGTAGCAAGACCTTCCCTTGGTGTAGCAAGACCTTCCCTTGGTGTAGCAAGACCTTCCCTTGGTGTAGCAAGACCTTCCCCTGGTGTAGCAAGACCTTCCCTTGGTGTAGCAAGACCTTCCCTTGGTGTAGCAAGACCTTCCCTTAGTGTAGCAAGACCTTCCCTTGGTGTAGCAAGACCTTCCCTTAGTGTAGCAAGACCTTCCCTTGGTGTAGCAAGACCTTCCCTGGGTGTAGCAAGACCTTCCCTTAGTGTAGCAAGACCTTCCCTTGGTGTAGCAAGACCTTCCCTTGGTGTAGCAAGACCTTCCCTTAGTGTAGCAAGACCTTCCCTTGGTGTAGCAAGACCTTCCCTTAGTGTAGCAAGACCTTCCCTTGGTGTAGCAAGACCTTCCCTTGGTGTAGCAAGACCTTCCCTTAGTGTAGCAAGACCTTCCCTTAGTGTAGCAAGACCTTCCCTTAATGTAGCAAGACCTTCCCTTAATGTAGCAAGACCTTCCCTCCGTGTAGCAAGCCTGGCTGCCGGAGTGGCAGTAGTTGAAGGGAAGGTTTTACCATCCCGGCAGCGAGAGCCGACATGACAACAGGGATCCCATCAATGACTGGGAATTAAACGCTGTGATCCGGTCCTCAGTGTGATCTGATTGCCTGACGCGAGCATGAGAAGCCCCACTCAGAAGACTTTGCCTGAGTGTCTGAATAATTCACTTATGAATGGAAGCCTTCAAGCGGATCAAACTCTTATTAATTTTCCCGGCTCGCTGAAAAGAGGCTAATTACTCCAGAGATTTATCTCCCAGGTAAATTTATTGGCCAAGTTTTAATGTGTTTAATATTAATTGGCTTGGATGGTTTATACATTTTAAACTTATTTCTCTCTTAAGATGACAGACTTAAACTTTATTGTTTTAGAGCGACGGTGTTGTTTGTTGCAGGTCGGAGTTCAATCCCCGACCGTCCAAGTGGTTGGGGACCATTTCTTCCCCTCGTCCCATCCCTAATCCTTAACCTTTCCATGTACTATATAGTCGTAATGGCATAGTGAATTATCTTTATAATTAATTTATCTGTATATTTAATTTGACAGTAAAATAAGAACTTAAGTTTTTGCTTGATGTGTACCGTGAGTGTTGTGTACCGTGTGTGTTGTGTACCGTGGGTGTTGTGTACCGTGGGTGTTGTGTACCATGGGTGTTGTGTACCGTGGGTGTTGTGTACCGTGTGTGTTGTGTACCGTGGGTGTTGTGTACCATGGGTGTTGTGTACAGTGTGTGTTGTGTACCGTGGGTGTTGTGTACCGTGTGTTGTGTACCGTGGGTGTTGTGTACCATGGGTGTTGTGTACAGTGTGTGTTGTGTACCGTGGGTGTTGTGTACCGTGGGTGTTGTGTACCGTGTGTGTTGTGTACCGTGGGTGTTGTGTACCATGGGTGTTGTGTACAGTGTGTGTTGTGTACCGTGGGTGTTGTGTACCGTGGGTGTTGTGTACCGTGTGTGTTGTGTACCGTGGGTGTTGTGTACCATGGGTGTTGTGTACAGTGTGTGTTGTGTACCGTGGGTGTTGTGTACCGTGGGTGTTGTGTACCGTGTGTGTTGTGTACCGTGGGTGTTGTGTACCGTGTGTGTTGTGTACCGTGGATGTTGTGTACCGTGTGTGTTGTGTACCGTGTGTGTTGTGTACCGTGGGTGTTGTGTACCGTGGGTGTTGTGTACCGTGGGTGTTGTGTACCGTGTGTGTTGTGTACCGTGGGTGTTACTGGGTGTTGTGTACCATGTGTTACTGTGTGTGTTGTGTACCATGTGTTACTGTGTGTGTTGTGTACCGTGGGTGTTGTGTACCGTGTGTGTTGTGTACCGTGTGTTGTGTACCGTGTTGTGTACCGTTGGTGTTGTGTACCGTTGGTGTTGTGTACCGTGGGTGTTACTGGGTGTTGTGTACCATGTGTTACTGTGTGTGTTGTGTACCATGTGTTACTGTGTGTGTTGTGTACCGTGGGTGTTGTGTACCGTTGGTGTTGTGTACCGTGTGTGTTGTGTACCGTGGGTGTTGTGTACCGTTGGTGTTGTGTACCGTGTGTGTTGTGTACCGTGGGTGTTGTGTACCGTTGGTGTTGTGTACCGTGTGTTGTGTACCGTGTGTGTTGTGTACCGTGGGTGTTGTGTACCGTGGGTATTGTGTACCGTGTGTTGTGTACCGTGGGTGTTGTGTACCGTGGGTGTTGTGTACCGTGGGTGTTGTGTACCGTGTGTGTTGTGTACCGTGGGTGTTACTGGGTGTTGTGTACCATGTGTTACTGTGTGTGTTGTGTACCATGTGTTACTGTGTGTGTTGTGTACCGTGGGTGTTGTGTACCGTTGGTGTTGTGTACCGTGTGTGTTGTGTACCGTGGGTGTTGTGTACCGTTGGTGTTGTGTACCGTGTGTGTTGTGTACCGTGTGTGTTGTGTACCGTGTGTGTTGTGTACCGTGGGTGTTGTGTACCGTTGGTGTTGTGTACCGTGTGTGTTGTGTACTGTGGGTGTTGTGTACCGTTGGTGTTGTGTACCGTGTGTTGTGTACCGTGTGTGTTGTGTACCGTGGGTGTTGTGTACCGTGGGTATTGTGTACCGTGTGTTGTGTACCGTGGGTGTTGTGTACCGTGGGTGTTGTGTACCGTGTGTGTTGTGTACCGTGGGTGTTGTGTACCGTGGGTGTTGTGTACCGTGTGTGTTGTGTACCGTGTGTGTTGTGTACCGTGGGTGTTGTGTACCGTGGGTGTTGTGTACCGTGTGTGTTGTGTACCGTGTGTGTTGTGTACCGTGTGTGTTGTGTACCGTGGGTGTTGTGTACCGTGTGTTGTGTACCGTGTGTGTTGTGTACCGTGGGTGTTGTGTACCGTGGTTGTGTACCGTGTGTGTTGTGTACCGTGGGTGTTGTGTACCGTGGGTGTTGTGTACCGTGGGTGTTGTACCGTGTGTGTGTTGTGTACCGTGTGTGTTGTGTGCCGTGTGTGTTGTGTACTGTGTGTTGTGTGCCGTGTGTGTTGTGTACCGTGTGTGTTGTGTACCGTGGGTGTTGTGTACCGTGGGTGTTGTGTACCGTGTGTGTTGTGTACCGTGTGTGTTGTGTACCGTGTGTGTTGTGTACCGTGTGTTGTGTACCGTGTGTGTTGTGTACCGTGGGTGTTGTGTACCGTGTGTTGTGTACCGTGTGTGTTGTGTACCGTGTGTGTTACTGTACCGTGTGTTGTGTATCGTGTTGTGTACCGTGTGTGTTGTGTACCGTGTGTGTTGTGTACCGTGTGTGTTGTGTACCGTGTGTGTTGTGTACCGTGGGTGTTGTGTACCGTGTGTGTTGTGTACCGTGTGTGTTGTGTACCGTGTGTGTTACTGTACCGTGTGTTGTGTACCGTGGGTGTTACTGGCCTGGCATCCAGCGACCGCTTGGCCACTGTTTGTCCTGTGTCTACCTGTATCTCGGGTGCTTCATCTACCCTTCATCTACCCTTCATACATGTGAAGGGTAGATGAATGGTAGTCACACAGGTATTTCCTTGTTCTCTATTTCAATGTAGATAACCAGAGTAACCCACCCAGGATAACAAGCCTCAGACTCAACACAAGGATAACCAACACCACCCAGGATAGCAAGCCTCGGACCCAACACAGGGATAACCAACACCGCCCAGGATAGCAAGCCGCGGACTCAGCACATGGATAACCAAGACCACCCAGGATAACAAGCCGCGGACTCAACACATGGATAACCAAGACCACCCAGGATAACAAGCCGCGGACTCAACACATGGATAACCAAGACCACCCAGGATAACAAGCCGCGGACTCAACACAGGGATAACCAAGACCACCCAGGATAACAAGCCGCGGACTCAACACAGGGATAACCAAGACCACCCAGGATAGCAAGCCGCGGACTCAACACATGGATAACCAAGACCACCCAGGATAGCAAGCCGCGGACTCAACACATGGATAACCAAGACCACCCAGGATAGCAAGCCTCGGACCCAACACAGGGATAACCAACACCACCCAGGATAGCAAGCCGCGGACTCAACACATGGATAACCAAGACCACCCAGGATAACAAGCCGCGGACTCAACACATGGATAACCAAGACCACCCAGGATAACAAGCCGCGGACTCAACACATGGATAACCAAGACCACCCAGGATAACAGGCCTCAGACTCAACACAGGGATAACCAAGACCACCCAGGATAGTAAGCCGCGGACTCAACACATGGATAACCAAGACCACCCAGGATAGCAAGCCGCGGACTCAACACATGGATAACCAAGACCACCCAGGATAACAAGTCCAAACTCAACACTGGGATAACCAAGACCACCCAGGATAGCAGTGTATTAATAGCATTAAATCCGCTCCAGGAGCGACCGCAGAGGAATGGATGGCCCTTCGGAGTGGGTCTTGGGTGTTCGCTGGTGTGAAGATCCAGAGTGACGGGCAGAAGAAGACGGATTACCGACGGACAGGAGGAGGAGGAGGGACAGGAGGAGACAGAGCTTTATGTGGACGTTTTTAGACAGGACGAGGAAGGTGGTGGAGCGGGGGGGGGGATAGGAGAGATGTGACCACTCCAAGTGAGTGACAGAGAGATATTTAGCACAAATTGGGAGGATCCTGGCGGACAGTAAAGGAGTATGTGTCTCTGAGCTATGGTAGTGAGGGCTTTTGGAGGTTAAAGTCGGTGTGGTGATCGTCCAGTCTGTTGTGGGTTCCCGCTCTGTGGTGAGGCACAGCGCTGTGAGGGGTCCCGCTCTGTGGTCTGCCTTCTGGACACTGTGGACCAAACACCGAGGTACAGACCTGGGGCCAGATTCACGAAAGCACTTACGCAAGCACTTACGAACGTGTACACCTTTCCTCAATCTTTGACGACTTTGGTTACATTTATTAAAGAGTTTACAAGCATGAAAACTTGCCATTTAACTGTTGTTATTGTTATAAACAGCCTCCTGGTGCTTCGGAGCTCATTAACTGTTAAATAATTTAAAACCAAGCCGCCAAAGATTGAGAAAAGATGTACAGGTTCGTAAGTGCTTGCGTAAGAGCTTTTGTGAATCTGGCCCTAGCACTGTTTCTAAACTGTCATCTAGTCTGATAACGTTATATTAACCAGCCTGAGATCTTTCTAACCCAAGATGGTGCTGGAGTTATCAGATAACCTTGCCTGTGATAACTTTGGTCTACGGGTTATCTACACAAACGATTAGGCTCCAACACCTGAGAAAATGTTGACAAGTACCTCGTTGCTTCACTGTTTTAGGTGCAGCAAGTTTACCAAAATAAGATAATAAATATCATGTTTTATATGGGTTATGCAATTGAATTTCTTTCAATTTCTTTTTTTATTATGCACCCCATACCTGCGCTTGAAGCGGCCTGCGGGCCGTTCCAAGCAACAGCCTGGTGGACCAAACTCTCACAAGTCAAGCCTGGCCTCGGGCCGGGCTTGGGGAGTAGAAGAACTCCCAGAACCCCATCAACCAGGTATATGTGGGCCTGCTGGCCGCTCCAAGCAACAGCCTGGTGGACCAAACTCTCACAAGTCAAGCCTGGCCTCGGGCCGGGCTTGGGGAGTAGAAGAACTCCCAGAACCCCATCAACCAGGTATATGTGGGCCTGCTGGCCGCTCCAAGCAACAGCCTGGTGGACCAAACTCTCACAAGTCAAGCCTGGCCTCGGGCTGGGCTTGGGGAGTAGAAGAACTCCCAGAACCCCATCAACCAGGTATCAACCAGGTATCAACCAGGTATCAACCAGGATGTGGTCGGGTGTGAGCCAGGGTGCCACTTCCCTCCTTTCCTCTCCCTCCCCTCCTTCCCTCTTCTCCTGCCCTCTCCCTCCCCTCCTACCCATCCTCCCCTCTCCCCCTCTGATCAGTAATCGCCGGGAATCCCAATTACCTCATTTAAATACTGCCGTTGAGCCCACAAATCCCCCTTGACGGTGGAGTTTAATTCTGAACGCCTCTTAATTTGACGATCTGCCACTGAGGAGTGGGAAGAGCGTCCCTCACCTGAGACACTGAGGGGAACCCGTTGACTGTGAGGGGACACGGGGAGGGGTTGGACCAATTGGCCGAAGGATTGGGTAGGATAGAAGGCTGGGGAGAGTATGGATTGGTAGGATTAGAGAATAGAAGGTTGGAAGTAAGGGATTAGGTGTTGTGTGATGGTAGGACGTGTGTACTCACCTAATTGTGCTTGTGGGGGTTGAGCTCTGGCTCTTTCGTCCCGTCTCTCAACCGTCACGAGACGTGTGTGTGACGTGTGACGGAAGCCGTGACGTGCGGTAAATAGTGTGGGATCACCTAGGAAAATATATTCGAGGTAGGAGAGATTAAGGGCTTGAGAAACAAATGAGGAGGACGGGGCGTGGAGTGGGGAAGGTGGCCCACGTGTCACTGTTATCAGTTAACGATTAGGAGAGGACAGGAATGACAGTCACGAGGTGGCAGGTGGACTCCAGAGGTCAGGGGGGCGTTGTATGATAAGGCTAGAGTGCGGAGGGAAGAGTGAATGTGAGTGCAGATGAATGAGTGAAGATGAGTGAAGGTGAGAATGTGAGGTAAGAGTTAGCCAACCTGGTGCTCCTGGTGTGAGGCTGTACTCATTACCAACCCTTCTCCATAGGTGTTTAAGGCCAGGTGGTTAAGGTGTTATTGAATATACGTATGTGAATATACGAATATACTCACCTAGGGAGCCGGTCGGACCGAGTGGACAGCACACTGGACTTGTGATCCTGTGGTCCCGGGTTCGATCCCAGGCGCCGGCGAGAAACAATGGGCAGAGTTTCTTTCACCCTATGCCCCCTGTTACCTAGCAGTATAATAGGTACCTGGGTCTTAGTCAGCTGTCACGGGCTGCTTCCTGGGGGTGGAGGCCTGGTCGAGGACCGGGCCGCGGGGACACTAAAGCCCCGAAATCATCTCAAGATAACCTAGCTGTGCTTGCGGGGGTTGAGCTCTGGCTCGTTGGTCCCCACCTCTCAACTGTCAATCAACTGGTCCCTGCTTGGTGGGGTTCTGGGAGTTCTTCTACTCCCCAAGCTTGACTTGTGAGAGTTTGGTCCACCAGGCTGTTGCTTGGAGCGGCCCGCAGGCCCACGTATCCACCTCAGCCCGGTTGGTTCGGCACTCCTTAGAGCAAACTATCTAGTTTTCTCCAAGATGTCAACGGTTGTTCCGGCAATATTTCTCCTGGTGTACAGGTTCCTGAGCCTACTGGGCTCTATCATATCTACACTTGAAACTGTGTATGGAGTCAGCCTCCACCACATTACTTCCTAATGCATTCCATTTACTAACTTCTCTGACACTGAAAAATGTCTTTCGAATGTCACTGTGGCTCATTTGGGTAGTCGGCTTCCACCTGTGTTCTCTAGTGCGTGTACCACCCGTGTTAAATAATTCATCCTTGTCTACCCGGTCAATTCCTCTGAGAATTTTGTATGTGGTGGTCATGTCTCCCTAAGCTCTTCTGTCTTCCATCGACGTGAGGTGCGGTTCACGCAGCCTTTCCTCATAACTCACGCCTCTTAGTTCTGGGATTAGTCTAGTGGCATACCTCTGAAGTTTTTCCAGCTTCGTTTTGTGCTTGACAAGGTACGGGCTCCATGTTGGGGCCGCTGATGTCAGCCAGCCTTGCATACGCCGCCGATGTTAATCTTTTGATGTGGGCTTCACGAGACAGATTTGGCAGATTTGGCGAGATGTCAACTCCTAGATCTTGATATCCCTCTGCGAGATCATTTACATATATCAGAAACAGTATAGGTTCAAGGACTGATCCTTTTTTTTTTTTTTTTTTTTGAGATATATACAAGAGTTGTTACATTCTTGTAGAGCCACTAGTACGCGTAGCGTTTCGGGCAGGTCCCTGGAATACGATCCCCTGCCGCGAAGAATCGTTGTTACAACCAAGTACACATTTTACTGTTGAGTTAAACAGAGGCTACAGTTAAGGATTTGCGCCCAGGAAATCCTCCCCGGCCAGGATACGAACCCATGACAAAGCGCTCGCGGAACGCCAGGCGAGTGTCTTACCACTGCACCACGGACTTCCGGGACTCCACTGGTGACGCCTCGCCACTCCGAGACCTCACCCCTCACAGTGACTCGCTGTCTTCTATTGCTTAGGTACTCCCTTATCCAGTGGCGTTCCTTCCCTTTCACTCCCGCCTGCATCTCCAGCTTGTGAGCCAGTCTCTTATGTGGTAATGTGTCAAAAGCTTTCTGGCAATCCAAAAATATGCAGCCTGCCCACCCCTCTCTATCTTACCTGATTTGTGTTGCCTGGTCATAGAATTCCATTAATCCTGTGAGGCATGATTTGTCATCCCTGAACTCATGATGCTGTGATACAAAGTTCTTTCGCTCCATCTTGTATATTGGGACTGCATTTGCTGTCTTCCAAATTTTTAGCAGTTCACCTGTTACCAGTGACTTGTTGTACACCATGAATAGTGGCAGGCACAGTGCTTCTGTTCCTTCCTTAAGGATCCATGGTGAGATTCCATCCGGGCCTATAGCCTTTGTCACGTCCAAATCTAGCAGATGCTTCCTCACCTCCCCGCTGGTAATTACAAACTCCTCTAGTGGTGTCTGTTTAGATATTCCCTCTCTTATGTCTTGGACTTCTTGCTCTACTGTGAAGACCTCCTGGATTTTCTTATTGAGTTCTTCGCACACTTCCTTGTCGTTTGTAGTGAATCTGTCTGCCCCTATCTTCAATTTCATTACCTGTTCTTTCACTGTTGTTTTTCTCCTGATGTATTCACCTAGTTGTGCTTGCGGGGGTTGAGCTCTGCTCTTTCGGCCCGCCTCTCAACTGTCAATCAACGATCATTATTTTTCACACACAAGCACACACACACACACACTGCCACTGCCAATCTTTTGACCATTTCAAACCCCTATTTAGATCAACTTGAAGTGATAGTGAGTCTTCTTCCGTGTTAATTTCCCTACTGATTTTTGTATCTGCAAATTTGCAAATGTTGCTACTCAAACCTGAATCTAAATCATTTATATATATTATAAACAACAGAGGTCCCAGGACAGAATCTTGAGGCACTCCACTTACAATATTTTCCCACTCTGACTTAACCCCATTTATACTAACTCTCTGTTTCCTTTGGTGTAGCCATGCCCTAATCCAACTTAATATGGCACCCCCCAATACCATGAGCCTCTATCTTTTAATAAACATATCAGAATATCACTAAACATATCAAAATATTACTAAACATATCAGAATATCACTTATCATATCAGAATATCACTTAGCATATCAGAATATCACGTAGCATATCAGAATATCACGTAGCATATCAGAATATCACTAAACATATCAGAATATCACTAAACATATCAGAATATTACTAAACATATCAGAATATCACTAAACATATCAGAATATTACTAAACATATCAGAATATCACTAAACATATCAGAATATCACTAAACATATCAGAATATCACTAAACATATCAGAATATTACTAAACATATCAGAATATCACTAAACATATCAGAATATCACTAAACATATCAGAATATCACTAAACATATCAGAATATTACTAAACATATCAGAATATCACTAAACATATCAGAATATCACTAAACATATCAGAATATCACTAAACATATCAGAATATCACTAAACATATCAGAATATTACTAAACATATCAGAATATCACTAAACATATCAGAATATCACTAAACATATCAGAATATCACTAAACATATCAGAATATCACTAAACATATCAGCATATCACTAAACATATCAGAATATCAGGCCAACAATGGCTACCTTCTACGTTGTGCTCATATGCCCGTCCTGAATTGTGGGAAGGAATTATAATACGACAGAGTAGAGATCGTGAGTGGCGAGTGGTGACCCGGAGCTGAAGCTCAACTCACTTGTTATTGCAGTCAGTTGTGTGTGTGGAGGGCGGGTGTCACAGCCAGATGTGCATATGTGGTTTTGAAGTGATGGTGATTATCGCATCGTTCATGTCTAAGTGTTTATATCGCGCCGCGTCTTGAGACACTAGTGCCTGCCTTCCCTCACTTCTCTCCCTCACTTCCTTCCCTCACTTCTCTCCCTCACTTCTCTCCCTCACTTCCCTCCCTCACTTCCCTCCCTCACTTCCCTCCCTCACTTCCCTCCCTCACTCCCTCCCTCACTTCCTTCCCTCACTTCTCTCCCTCACTTCTCTCCCTCACTTCCCTCCCTCACTTCCCTCCCTCACTTCCCTCCCTCACTTCCCTCCCTCACTCCCTCCCTCACTTCCTTCCCTCACTTCTCTCCCTCACTTCTCTCCCTCACTTCCCTCCCTCACTTCCCTCCCTCACTTCTCTCCCTCACTTCTCTCCCTCACTTCCCTCCCTCACTTCCTTCCCTCACTTCCCTCCCTCACTTCCCTCCCTCACTTCCCTCCCTCACTTCCCTCCCTACTTCTCTCCCTCACTTCCCTCCCTCACTTCCCTCCCTCACTCCCTCCCTCACTCCCTCCCTCACTCCCTCACTTCCCTCCCTCCGTCTCTTTCTCATCCCCCCCCTCCCCATCCCCTCCTCCTATCTACTGTTCTGTGATTGGTTAAGACATTAGACAATCTATATTTTGTTATAGATTAATATTTATATTAATTATTATATTTCGCTTCTTATATTTCCTGCAGTCTACAGTGTCATTAGACGGCGTTGTTATAGTGCCTTAACTTGTACTGTGGTCTGCAATATATATATATATATATATATATATATATATATATATATATATATATATATATATATATATATATGGCCTCAATTTATTTGATCTAAAATATTGATTTACCTATAGCAACGTATTTACCTCGATTCCCCTCACCTGCTTACCTTACACCGATCTACATTCCCCTCACCTGCTTACCCTACACCTCTCTACATTCCCCTCACCTGCTTACCCTACTCCGCTCTACATTCCCCTCACCTGCTTACCCTACACCGCTCTACAGTCCCCTCACCTGCTTACCCTACACCGCTCTACATTCCCCTCACCTGCTTACCTTACACCGCTCTACATCCCCCTCACCTGCTTACCCTACACCGCTCTACATTCCCCTCACCTGCTTACCCTACACCGCTATACATTCCCCTCACCTGCTTACCCTACACCGCTCTACAGTCCCCTCACCTGCTTACCCTACACCGCTCTACATTCCCCTCACCTGTTTACCCTACACCGCTCTACAGTCACCTCACCTGCTTACCCTACACTACCATCCGCTCTCCAGAGGCAACCCTAGACTATGACATGACCTTAATTGACATAAGAAGAAAGGTAACCTGCAGAAGGCCTATTGGCCCATACGAGGCAGCTCCTATTTATAACCACCCAATCCCACTCATATACATGTCCAACCTGCGCTTGAAACAATCGAGGGACCCTATAAGAACATGGGAGAGGAGCACAACACTGGTATAATAATATATACAGAATTTGCAAAAGCTTTCGACAAATGTGGTCATGGTCACAGTCCTTGACACTGGGCGCTGTGATCCCGTGGTCCCGGGTTCGATCCCGGGAGTCGGTGAGAAACAATGGGCAGAGTTTCTTTCACCTTGATGCCCCTGTTGCCTAGTAGTAAATAGGTACCTGGGAGTTAGTCAGCTGTCAGTGGCTGCTTCCTGGGGGTGGAGGCCTGGTCGAGGACCGGGCCGCGGGGACACTAAGCCTCGAAATCATCTCGAGATAACCTCTCAAGATATGGTGTTATCGCACACAATGTGCTCACAAGATGAATTACCTCTTAACGAACATAACCCAGAGTGTAATAGTCAAGCAAATCAGATCAGGATCCTTCACAGTGAAAAAGTTCAGTCGCCTGTGGTATTGTGCTTGAACCTGAACGTCTTCTCGTCCTCATATAAGACATACCTTGCGGTGATTTCGGGGCTTAGCGTCCCCGTGGCCCGGTCCTCTACCAGGCCTGGTTGCTGGACTGGTCAACCAGGCATAGACACAGAGACAGAGCCAAGGGTATAGTTTATAGTACTGTATCAACCTCAGAAGATGACACTAGGATTGTCTTGAGAGAATACAATATAGACGACACACCAAAGCTAGTCAGGTCTTTCAATTGGCTACATAAAATAACATGTTTATTGAGGATAAGTTACACTTGCTGCGATGTGCAGAAAACAACAAATAGAAAACGGAAACCATATCAAACTACATCATTGGAAGAATAAATTATATAAATTATGTCGGAAAATCTTACCTTTAAAGAACACAATAAAGTAACTTGTCACAAATGCAATAAAAATAACAGGTTGGATATCAAGAACCTTTCGAACATGAGATGCCGTACGAGTAATGATACTTGTTAAGTCTGTGCTCTCTAGAGTGGAGTATTGTTACATAATAACAGCCCCTACCTTGAGGTGCTTCCGGGGCTTAGTGTCCCCGCGGCCCGGTCGTCGACCAGGCCTCCTGGTTGCTGGACTGATCAACCAGGCTGTTAGACGCGGCTGCTCGCAGCCTGACGTATGAGTCACAGCCTGGTTGAGACTGGCCTCATTCAAAGCTGGAGAACGTACAAAGACCATTTACTCTCCGAATCCACACAATAAAACATTTAAATTATTGGCACAGTTTCAGATTTGTAAACTGGTATTGTCTAATGTGCAGGGCAAAAAAAAGAGAAATTTATAATTGGATGACATTGCAGGGACTGGTTCTAAAACTGCAAACGGAGATAACTCCACATGAGACCAGAAGGCATGGCAGGATGTGCAGAATACCCCCGTTGAAGAGCAGAGGTGTAACAGGTACTCTGAGAGAGAACTATCAACATCACAGGCCCGAGACTGTTCAACACGCTTCCACTACACATAAGGGGCATAACTGGCCGACCCCTTACAGTGTTCAAGAGAGAACTGGATAAACACCTCCAAAGGATAACTGATGAACCAGGCTGTGACTCATACGTCAGGCTGCGAGCAGCCGCGTCCAACAGCCTGGTTGACCAGAAGGCCCGGTCAGAAACCGGGCCATGGGGACGTTGATCCCAGGAACCTACAACAGGTAGCAAACAAGTAAAACTTCTTTCCCTACTCATTTCCCCAGCGTCACTGACCTGACCTTCCCCCCCCCTTCCTCCAGCGTCAGTGGCCCCCCCCTTCACCCCAGCCCCCCCCTCCCCACCTTCCCCCCCTGCCCCCCCCCCTGCCCCAGGGCGTCTCCTGGGGTGGGGCGCTGCGGACTGCGGCGAGAGCAGGCAAGGTGTGGAGGCGGAGACTGGTGAATGATGCAGGGTAACCCCCACCTCACACCCCTCGCTCCCCTCCCTCCTCTAGTCCCTCTCTGGTGGTCAGGTGGCTGTCCTCGCCCCTCTCTGGTGGTCTGGTGGCTGTCCTCGCCCCTCTCTGGTGGTCTGGTGGCTGTCCTCGCCCCTCTCTGGTGGTCTGGTGGCTGTCCTCGCCCCTCTCTGGTGGTCTGGTGGCTGTCCTCGCCCCTCTCTGGTGGTCTGGTGGCTGTCCTCGCCCCTCTCTGGTGGTCTGGTGGCTGTCCTCGCCCCTCTCTGGTGGTCTGGTGGCTGTCCTCGCCCCTCTCTGGTGGTCTGGTGGCTGTCCTCGCCCCTCTCTGGTGGTCTGGTGGCTGTCCTCGCCCCTCTCTGGTGGTCTGGTGGCTGTCCTCGCCCCTCTCTGGTGGTCTGGTGGCTGTCCTCGCCCCTCTCTGGTGGTCTGGTGGCTGTCCTCGCCCCTCTCTGGTGGTCTGGTGGCTGTCCTCGCCCCTCTCTGGTGGGGCGAGGCTGTTGTGTTGGAGGCTGTGATTTCCTGGTTTTCTTCTCTCTCCCTGCACATCTTCCTTGTTTCTACTGACGCGCTTCAGGTGCTGTTTGAGAGAGATATGATTGTTTAAGTATATTCCCTGGGCATCCGGTATATCTTTCATCTTCTGCACAGTATACCACAGCTCAAGTAGTTACCCATAACCTGAGCACTGATACACGTAGGGGCCTCGTAGCCTGGTGGATACCGCGCAGGACTCGTAATTCTGTGGCGCGGATTCGATTCCCGCACCAGGCAGAAACAAATGGGCAAAGTTTCTTTCACCCTGAATGCCCCTGTTACCTAGCAGTAAATAGGTACCTGGGAGTTAGTCAGCTGTTACGGGCTGCTTCCTGGTGTGTGTGGTGTGAAAAAAAGTAGTTAGTAAAACAGTTTATTGACAGTTGAGAGGTGGAAGACAGCTACACAGTATCTCTTAGAATTACGCAGGTAAACAACAAATGTAACATATTTGTTTACTACAATGTCGGTGCTGGCTGTAGAAGTTGAAAAAACATTGTTTTACTTCGAAATATACTAATTTTATAAGAAAATTCGACGTAAATAGGAGGCAGTAGAGCTCCGATAAGCCAGCGCTAAATCTTCAATATGAAGAATGTTGCTGCTCTCTGATTGGCCAAACGAAACACAGTAGTGACCTCTATCGGCACGCAGGTGAACCAACAAATATCTTACCTAAGTGCACCTACGTGAATTGCACCTAAGCATCTTCATAGGGCACACTTAGGAACCTTCGTAGCAAACCCACTTACGAAGAAATACATGGAGCTTCGTGAATCTAGGCCCTGAGCACTGATACAAGTAGTTACCCATCTTGAGATTATCTTGAGATGATTTCGGGGCTTTAGTGTCCCCGCGGCCCGGTCCTCGACCAGGCCTCCACCCCCAGGAAGCAGCCCGTGACAGCTGACTAACACCCAGGTACCTATTTTACTGCTAGGTAACAGGGGCATAGGGTGAAAGAAACTCTGCCCATTGTTTCTCGCCGGCGCCTGGGATCGAACCCAGGACCACAGGATCACAAGTCCAGCGTGCTGTCCGCTCGGCCGACCGGCTCCCATAACCTGAGCACTGATACAAGTAGTTACCCATAACCTGAGCACTGATACACCTAGTTACCCATAACCTGAGCACTGATACACCTAGTTACCCATAACCTGAGCACTGATACAAGTAGTTACCCATAACCTGAGCACTGATACAAGTAGTTACCCATAACCTGAGCACTGATACAAGTAGTTACCCATAACCTGAGCACTGATACACCTAGTTACCCATAACCTGAGCACACATTGTTAATTTTCACTGTTAACTGGTTAAATAATGTAATTTATATTTACAAACTGTATTCATAAATGGCTGTACATTTATAATTGACTTGATTTACAAAATTGAAAGTAAATATACAAATAAAGAGTATATAACAAATACAATTATAATTATATTATTATTAATACCTATAACTTTATTTTTATTGATATTGTTAATAACATTAATAACATGAAAAAGATTTACACATACATTCTTTTTTTCCAATTAGTTTTTTTTTCTTTCGCAAAAAGTTTAAATCTAAACTGTGACAGGGAAAAATTCTGAGGTAGCGAACGAATTGTGTCGTTGAAACCATGACAAGAAAACTCCAAATTGTTGAATTTTTTATATATTGTTAAGACTTTTTTTTTGTCTTGGCTGCGTGAGGATTTTTGGTTAGGCTGTTGTGAAGAATTTTGTCTCCGGTTTCGCAAAGAAAGAAATGCAAACTTTCAAACAATGAGACATTGTTTGTCATGGGGTCGAGGTGAATAGGTATGTGTATATGCAGATGTGAACACTTGGCATGTTCATATGTTATATAGCCTCTCTTGTTCAATTGTTCCTCTGGTCCATAGCCAGGCCTCTCTTGTTCAACTGTTCCTTATAGTGAACATGTCTTCATTGTTCACTTGTTCCATTCCTCAAGTGGTTAGGTTCATGGTATAACTAGATTTGTTCTAGTTGGGGTCACCAGGGGTCGTATAGGTGGGGTCACCAGGGGTCGTATAGGTGGGGTCACCAGGGGTCGTATAGGTGGGGTCACCAGGGGTCGTATAGGTGAGGTCACCAGGGGGTCGTATAGGTGGGGTCACCAGGGGTCATATAGGTGGGGTCACCAGGGGTCTTATAGGTGAGGTCACCAGGGGGTCGTATAGGTGGGGTCACCAGGGGTCGTATAGGTGGGGTCACCAGGGGTCGTATAGGTGGGGTCACCAGGGGTCGTATAGGTGAGGTCACCAGGGGGTCGTATAGGTGGGGTCACCAGGGGTCGTATAGGTGGGGTCACCAGGGGTCGTATAGGTGGGGTCACCAGGGGTCGTATAGGTGGGGTCACCAGGGGTCGTATAGGTGGGGTCATCAGGGGTCGTATAGGTGGGGTCACCAGGGGTCGTATAGGTGGGGTCACCAGGGGTCGTATAGGTGGGGTCACCAGGGGTCGTATAGGTGGGGTCACCAGGGGTCGTATAGGTGGGGTCACCAGGGGTCGTATAGGTGGGGTCACCAGGGGTCGTATAGGTGGGGTCACCAGGGGTCATATAGGTGGGGTCACCAGGGGTCATATAGGTGGGGTCACCAGGGGTCGTATAGGTGGGGTCACCAGGGGTCGTATAGGTGGGGTCACCAGGGGTCATATAGGTGGGGTCACCAGGGGTCGTATAGGTGGGGTCACCAGGGGTCATATAGGTGGGGTCACCAGGGGTCGTATGTGTCGAGTGCTCTGAGGTCTTCCCTTGGTGCTTCGAAGCGACACATTGGTCACCAGCGTTGCATACGCCGATGACATTATCACATTTAGGTGCTGGAAGAATGGGCTTTTAGAGTAGAAGAACTCTCGAAGCCAGGTAAACTACAGGCACGGACTACGCCAGCTTCCAGGTTGTCTTTCATGCCCTCTTGCCTACTTCAGGGCTTAGCGTCCCTGCGGCCCGGTCCTCGACCAGGCCTCCTTTTCGTTACCCACCCCCAGGAAGCAGCCCGTAGCAGCTGACTAACTCCCAGGTACCTATTTACTGTTAGGTGAACAAAGGGGCATCAGGGTGAAAGAAACTCTGCCCATTTGTTTCCACCTGGGGATCGAACCCGGAACCTTAGGACTACGAATCCCAAGCGCTGTCTACTCAGCTGTCATGCCTCAGGTCAGGTTATCTTGAGGTTATCTTGAGATGATTTCGGGGCTTTTTAGTGTCCCCGCGGCCCGGTCCTCGACCAGGCCTCCACCCCCAGGAAGCAGCCCGTGACAGCTGGCTAACACCCAGGTACCTATTTTACTGCTAGGTAACAGGGGCATAGGGTGAAAGAAACTCTGCCCATTGTTTCTCGCCGGCGCCTGGGATCGAACCCAAGACCACAGGATCACAAGTCCCGCGTGCTGTCCGCTCGGCCGACCGGCTCCCTCCCTAGTGCCGGCGTCAAAGTTTCAATGTTATTTCCAGTAATATTTCTTGTTGTGTCTGGTGGGGGGGGGGGGGGGGGTGTTCTTTTACACTTTCTACTGCCTCTTACAGTGTCTTGTTGTTCACCCTGGGACACTGTTCACCCTGCGACACAGTTCAGCCTGGGACACAGTTCACCCTGCGACACAGTTCACCCTGCGACACAGTTCACCCTGCGACACAGTTCACCCTGGGACACAGTTCACCCTGCGACACAGTTCACCCTGGGACACTGTTCACCCTGCGACACAGTTCAGCCTGGGACACAGTTCAGCCTGGGACACAGTTCACCCTGCGACACAGTTCACCCTGCGACACAGTTCACCCTGCGACACAGTTCACCCTGGGACACAGTTCACCCTGGGACACAGTTCAGCCTGGGACACAGTTCACCCTGCGACACAGTTCACCCTGGGACACAGTTCACCCTGCGACACAGTTCACCCTGCGACACAGTTCACCCTGGGACACAGTTCACCCTGCGACACAGTTCACCCTGCGACACAGTTCATCCTGGGACACTGTTCACCCTGCGACACAGTTCACCCTGCGACACAGTTCACCCTGCGACACAGTTCACCCTGCGACACAGTTCACCCTGCGACACAGCCCACCTTGCGACACAGTTCACCCTGCGACACAGTTCACCCTGCGACACAGCCCACCCTGCGACACAGCCCACCCTGGGACACAGCCCACCCTGCGACACAGCCCACCCTGGGACACAGCCCACCCTGCGACACAGCCCACCCTGCGACACAGCCCACCCTGCGACACAGTCCACCCTGTGACACAGCCCACCCTGCGACACAGCCCACCCTGCGACACAGCCCACCCTGGGACACAGCCCACCCTGCGACACAGCCCACCCTGGGACACAGCCCACCCTGCGACACAGCCCACCCTGCGACACAGTCCACCCTGCGACACAGTCCACCCTGCGACACAGTCCACCCTGCGACACAGCCCAAATACATGAACGGTCTACAGAGGACACAGCCAAGACAAAGAGCTGGTCCACTGTATAACTCAGGCAACACAGAAGAACAGCTCTCAATGGGACAAAGCAGTCCAGAGGAACTAACAAGATTATTCCAATGTAAACGAATGTCTTTAGCGAGCGAGCTCTCTGCTGCTCCGTGACCTCGTGCGCTCTTAACGAGGCGGGGTGCGTAGGGAGGGGGTTGGGGGGGATGGGGGTGATATAGCATGGGTGGGGGGGGTTACAGAGCATGGGTGGAGGGTGATATAACACGGGAGAGTTAGTTACATAAAGGATTGTGGGGGATGATTATATAACTGTCTTTGTGTGGGGTGGGGAGGTAGGGGGGCTGTGGGGGGGTGGGGAGGGAGAGGAGGGGGGGCAGTGGGGGGTGGGGAGGGAGGGGGAGGGGGCTGTGTGCGTGCGTTAGCGAGTAATTTTGTGTTTCGTGCTTGCGTGCGTTCTCCCAACTCGCAAAAATTAGCATATATAAAGTCCAAGTTATAACTATGTCAGTTGTGTGGTGGGAAGGATGGCGCTCCTTAACACTCACCATTCTCTCGAAATTGTATTTACTAACGGTATCGAGGCCGCATCTGGCCGTAATTAACATTATTATGATAATCTACAGAGTGTGATACTTGAAGATCACTCAACACAAGTGAGTTGATGAGTAGACAAGGACCAGCAACCTGGTCCTGGTCGAGGACCGGGCCGCGGGGACGCTGAGCCCCGGAAGCACCTCAAGGTAACCTCAAGGTAAGGAAAGGATATGTTCCAGTGCCAAGGACACTTTTACTCGTACACATTCAACCACTATCAGCTCCCTCACTGCTGTGGGATCAACCACTATCAGCTCTGTCACTGCTGTGGGATCAACCACTGGCAGCTCTGTCACTGCTGTGGGATCAACCACTGGCAGCTCTGTCACTGCTGTGGGATCAACCACTGGCAGCTCTTTCACTGCTGTGGGATCAACCACTATCAGCTCTGTCACTGCTGTGGGATCAACCACTGGCAGCTCTGTCACTGCTGTGGGATCAACCACTGGCAGCTCTGTCACTGCTGTGGGATCAACCACTATCAGCTCTGTCACTGCTGTGGGATCAACCACTATCAGCTCTGTCACTGCTGTGGGATCAACCACTGGCAGCTCTGTCACTGCTGTGGGATCAACCACTATCAGCTCTGTCACTGCTGTGGGATCAACCACTATCAGCTCTGTCACTGCTGTGGGATCAACCACTGGCAGCTCTGTCACTGCTGTGGGATCAACCACTATCAGCTCTGTCACTGCTGTGGGATCAACCACTGGCAGCTCTGTCACTGCTGTGGGTTCAACCACTATCAGCTCTGTCACTGCTGTGGGATCAACCACTGGCAGCTCTGTCACTGCTGTGGGATCAACCACTATCAGCTCTGTCACTGCTGTGGGATCAACCACTGGCAGCTCTGTCACTGCTGTGGGATCAACCACTATCAGCTCTGTCACTGCTGTGGGGTCAACCACTGCCAGCTCTGTCACTGCTGTGGGATCAACCACTACCAGCTCTGTCACTGCTGTGGGATCAACCACTACCAGCTCCCTCACTGCTGTGGGATCACCCACTGCCAGCTCCCTCACTGCTGTGGGATCAACCACTGCCAGCTCCCTCACTGCTGTGGGATCAACCACTGCCAGCTCCCTCACTGCTGTGGGATCAACCACTGCCAGCTCCCTCACTGCTGTGGGATCAACCACTGCCAGCTCCCTCACTGCTGTGGGATCAACCACTGGCAGCTCTGTCACTGCTGTGGGATCACCCACTGCCAGCTCCCTCACTGCTGTGGGATCAACCACTACCAGCTCCCTCACTGCTGTGGGATCAACCACTACCAGCTCCCTCACTGCTGTGGGATCAACCACTGCCAGCTCCCTCACTGCTGTGGGATCAACCACTACCAGCTCCCTCACTGCTGTGGGATCAACCACTGGCAGCTCCCTCACTGCTGTGGGATCACCCACTGGCAGCTCCCTCACTGCTGTGGGATCAACCACTGCCAGCTCCCTCACTGCTGTGGGATCAACCACTGCCAGCTCTGTCACTGCTCTTGTAATCTCCCCAAAACATGTGAAGCTCGTGATTAAAAATATTAATTTGTTTAATGTGTTAATTGTGTGATATTGTTCCTGTGGTCGCTCCTGCTAACATTACTGTGACTAATTAAACATCAGTTTTACGCCCAACCACATGAACTGGACGGTAGAGCGACGGTCTGGCTTCATGCAGGTCGGCGTTCAATCCTCAAGCGTCCAATTGGTTGGGCCACCATTCGTCCCATCCCAAATCCTTATCCTGACCCCCTTCCCAGTGCTATATAGTCGTGGTGGCTTGATACTTTCTCTTGATAGTTCCTCTCCTTAGAACTTTTAGAACTTTAGAACCTTAGAACTTGGAACTTTTAGGCACTTTTTACTATACCTTGCACCTGATATGGGGGAAATAGTCCTGCTTGTCGACTGGTGAAGAGCGAGAGACCAGGAAAAGAGGAAAATCCAGGTGAATCCAATGGCAGGTCCAGTCCTAGCTAATTGGTCAATGAAAACCATGATTAATGGAAAGTTAATGGTTCCCTCATCGTTTTTAAGCAAGCCATTAGAGAGATAGGTGAGAGTTATTGCACGGTGAAGCTCCTCTACCTTGTGATAAAAAAGATAGTTGGCAATTTTTGCCTCAAAGATAACACTATCGGGGAGGAACGTGTCTGAGAAATGTTCATTTTAAGTACTGGTGAAAATTACTTGGCCTGACCTGACCTGACCTGACCTGGCCTGGCCTGACCTGACCTTTGAAGACATGAGACTAGACTCACAATGGCTTTAGGTTCAGGAATTGGAAAAGCAGTGTACTTGCTTTGGGTAAGGAGAGTTGAGGATGCTGCATGGAGGATCTGGAGGATGGAGGGAGAGTTGAGGATGCTGCATGGAGGATCTGGAGGATGGAGGGAGAGTTGAGGATGCTGCATGGAGGATCTGGAGGATGGAGGGAGAGTTGAGGATGCTGCATGGAGGATCTGGAGGATGGAGGGAGAGTTGAGGATGTTGCAGGGAAGATCTGGAGGATGGAAGACTATTATCCTCTTAGAGTTTGGTTGAACAGTTCTCGTGCAGATCATCGGTGTTCACCTGTGTTCAGAATGCACTTCTCTAACTGCCTCACCCACATACTGCAAATAAAATATAACCACCAATAGAACCAAATCACCTAACCCATCCTAGGCTTAATTATAGATACAATTATAATATTCAATGTTTACATTTACGAAAATGCCATTTTTCAATTCAGTACGTTTTAAGTGTTGAATTGGGGTCGGCGGCCGCTTGGACGAGCAAAGCCCAAGGATGTGTTACCTCATAATGGTGAAGTTATTACCACATAGCGACGCCTGTTACACCCATTATCATTATTATCTCCCATTACCGCGTTACATGTGACCTCGTAACTCACCTTCTGCGTCGCAGCCGCCACCACGCAAACACGGCGTGGTTGGTGAGGCCTTGTTGGAGTGGTGACTCTCCAGGAGTAGTAGTTAAGGTCTTGTTGGAGTGGTGACTCTCCAGGTGGTGTAGTTAAGGTCTTGTTGGAGTGGTGACTCTCCAGGTGGCGTAGTTAAGGTCTTGTTGGAGTGGTGACTCTCCAGGAGTAGTAGTTAAGGTCTTGTTGAAGTGGTGACTCTCCAGGTGGTGTAGTTAAGGTCTTGTTGGAGTGTTGACTCTCCAGGAGTAGTAGTTAAGGTCTTGTTGGAGTGGTGACTCTCCAGGTGGTGTAGTTAAGGTCTTGTTGGAGTGGTGACTCCAGGTGGCGTAGTTAAGTTTACCCCCACCAACAGCACCACCACCACCACCACCAACCACAGCACCACTACCCCCACCAACCACAGCACCACTACCCCCACCAACCACAGCACCACCACCCCCACCAACCACAGCACCACCACCCCCACCAACCACAGCACCACTACCCCCACCAACCACAGCACCACCACCCCCACCAACCACAGCACCACCACCCCCACCAACCACAGCACCACCACCCCCACCAACCACAGCACCACCACCCCCACCAACCACAGCACCACCACCACCACCAACCACAGCACCACCACCACCACCAACCACAGCACCACCACCACCACCAACCACAGCACCACCACCACCACCAACCACAACACCACCAACCCCAGCACCACCACTCCCCACCAACCACAACACTACCAACCACAGCACCACCACCCCCACCAACCACAGCACCCCCACCAACCACAGCACCACCACCACCACCAACCACAGCACCACCACCAACCACAACACTACCAACCACAGCACCACCACCCCCACCAACCACAGCACCACCACCCCCCACCAACCACAGCACCACCACCCCCACCAACCACAGCACCACCACCCCCACCAACCACAACACCACCAACCCCAGCACCACCACTCCCCACCAACCACAACACTACCAACCACAGCACCACCACCCCCACCAACCACAGCACCACCACCCCCACCAACCGCAGCACCACCACCAACCGCAGCACCACCACCATCACCATAGCACCACCACCACCATCAACCACAGCACCACCACCACCACCACCACCAACCACAGCACCACCACCATCATCAACCGCAGCACCACCACCACCACCAACCACAGCACCACCACCACCACCAACCACAGCACCACCACCACCACCAACCACAGCACCACCACCCCCACCAACCGCAGCACCACCACCACCACCAACCACAGCACCACCACCACCACCAACCACAGCACCACCACCACCAACCACAGCACCACCACCATCATCAACCGCAGCACCACCACCACCATCAACCGCAACACTACCAACCACAGCACCACCACCAACCACAGCACCACCACCACCACCAACCACAGCACCACCACCACCACCAACCACAGCACCACCACCACCACCAACCACAGCACCACCACCACCACCAACCACAGCACCACCACCACCATCAACCACAGCACCACCACCAACCACAACACTACCAACCACAGCACCACCACCACCACCAACCACAGCACCACCACCACCACCAACCACAGCACCACCACCACCACCAACCACAGCACCACCACCACCACCAACCACAGCACCACCACCACCACCAACCGCAGCACCACCACCACCACCAACCACAACACTACCAACCACAGCACCACCACCAACACCACTACCACCACCACCATCCTGGGAATAACCAACTCCTCTCATCAAAATCAATACTGCCCGCGTGTCCACAAGCACACACGCATACACGCATACTTACGCACACACGCACGCGCTAAATATGCACACACACACACACACACACACACACACACACACACACACACACACACACACACACACACACACACACACACACACACACACACACACACCACACAACGTGTGTGTGTGTGCAGGACTATAGCGTGCAGGACTCGTAATTCTGTGGCGCGGGTTCGATTCACGCACCAGGCAGAAACAAATGGGCAAAGTTTCTTTCACCCTGAATGCTCCTGTTACCTAGCAGTGTTATACAGTGTTCTCTGATTGTGCCTATGGCACCTCTGCTCTTCACTGGTTCTATTTTGAATTTTCTTCGATATCGTTCACTCCAATACGTTGTTATTTTACTGTGTAGATTAGGGACCTGGCCCTCCAGCATTTTCCACGAGTATATTATTTGATATTTCTCTCGTCTCCTTTCTAGTGAGTACATTTGGAGAGCTTTGAGACGATCCCAATAATTTAGGTGCTTTATCTCGTCTATGCGTGACGTATATGTTCTCTGTATTCCCTCTATTTCAGCAATTTCTCCTGCCCTGAAGGGGGAAGTGAGTACTAGGTGAGGACCAGGCGTCATAACAAAAGCCCTATACCAAAGGTTTTCAATGTAGGGCACGCGTACTCCCGGGAATAAGTTAGGTGTTTATAAAGGGATACGCCTAGCCCTAGCCTCGTGTTTGTTCAAGGTGTTAGTTATAACCCTAAGAAGGATAACTTTCAAGAATTACTTTCCGTCATGGTGGCGTCCCCACTACACTACGGGGGGGGGGGGGCAGGTACATGGGTGACTGCTGTTGTTGTTTAAGATTCGTTACCCGGAACAAAAAGTTCCAAGCAGCACGGGCTAGGGTGAGCCCGTGGTATGGGTGACTAATAATTCCCAAGTAAGGATAAGTTTTAGCCCAGTGGTGCAGCCTGTGTTTATATTAATTAATGGTTTTTACATTGTTGCTTTTTTGTAATAAGCATTTGTTGAGTGTAAAGAGCTTGGACATATCAACTGTTTAGTCTTGCGTTCCAGTTCTTAGACTTGTCAGTCTTCATCGTTGTGTTGTAGTTCGACCTGCCAGTCCCTACTCTTGTCTTCCAGTTCATGGAGAGTTTACTTTAAGGCTTACTTCCCAACATGTATTATTTCTTGTAAGACTTACCCATAGTTCCAGACGTAGGTGTCATGACCATTAAGTCTGATTGGCTCACCAAGCACAGAATGTTCCCTTATTCCACCTGTTGATTAGTGTTCCACATGGCTATTGTTGATAGCCTCTTGTAGTTTGTTACGTGATCTTCTTAGAGCATCTGAAGGCTTCTGTTGCAAAACTGTTAGAAGCCTATTAATTTTGATTGACCAGACCACACACTAGAAATTGAAGGGACGACGACGTTTCGACACAATCGACTTGAGAATGGTCCAGGACGGACCGAAACGTCGTCGTCCCTTCAATTTCTAGTGTGTGGTCTGGTCAACATACTTCAGCCACGTTATTGTGACTCATCGCCTGCCTATTAATTTTATTCATCACTTTTTAAGTCTTGTGTCTAATGGCTTACAACCTCCAAGAGGTTTAATCCAGAGAAGGTGTTGAGAGACAGCAGTGTCAGAGGGCGGTGGTTCTTGTAGGTAGGTACTCTCCCTGATGAGGGAAACACTCACCTGCTTCACCTGGCCGCCAGAGGGTGCACCACCCCGCCCTCCCACCCCTCCCTGGTTAAGCCTACACCACATAATACACCCACCAACCCGTTCTCGCACTTTCGTATAGTCAATATTGACTTATTAAATACGTGCATATGTGACATGCTAGTTTATTGTGAATATTTTAGTTTACCTTGAAAAGCTTCATAGAAAACACCGACCTTACCTAACCTTCTTAGTATGTTAAGATAAGCATCTTATGGCCACACACTTATGGCCTATACCTATTATAGGCATAGGTTAAGTAATAATTGTAATTACGAAGCAATAAGATGCTTATCTTAACATACTAAGAAGGTTAGGTAAGGTCGGTATTTTCTATGAAGCTTTTCAAGGTAAACTAAAATATTCACAATAAATTAGTATGTCACATATGCACTTATTTAGTAAGTCAATATTGACTGTAAGAAAGTGCGAGAACGGGTTGCCCCCACACACCTATCCCACATGGTGCTCCTCTCCAACATGAACCACCCATCGCTCATGGTTCACCTTTGCCACCTGGCTCCTTTGGCTCATGTCTTGAGTTCGCCTTTGACTTCAAATTAAACTCATCGTTCCATGTACGTCAGACCTGTGACTATGATGCAACTCAAATCAACAACTAATCGTGTCACTCCAGCATAAACCCCTTATGGCATTTAGGGGGAGCCGGTCGGCCGAGCGGACAGCACGCTGGATTTGTGATCCTGGGTTCGATCCCAGGCGCCGGCGAGAAACAATGGGCAGAGTTTCTTTCACCCTATGCCCCTGTTACCTAGCAGTAAAATAGGTACCTGGGTGTTAGTCAGCTGTCACGGGCTGCTTCCTGGGGGTGGAGGCCTGGTCGAGGACCGGGCCGCGGGGACACTAAAAGGCCCCGAAATCATCTCAAGATAACCTCAAGATAACCCCATTGACATCGATCTGGGTTCATAGAACTATCAAGGCCTGAGTATGATCCTAGAATTTATTGCAACAGGTGTCCTTGGAGGGTTATCTTGAGGTTATCTTGAGATGATTTCGGGGCTTTAGTGTCCCCGCGGCCCGGTCCTCGACCAGGCCTCCACCCCCAGGAAGCAGCCCGTGACAGCTGACTAACACCCAGGTACCTATTTACTGCTAGGTAACAGGGGCATTCAGGGTGAAAGAAACTTTGCCCATTTGTTTCTGCCTCGTGCGGGAATCGAACCCGTGCCACAGAATTACGAGTCCTGCGCGCTATCCACCAGGCTACGAGGCCCCTAAGGTGTCATAAGGGCAGAATATATAGTTTTCGTCGTGTATTTACACCAAAGGTGGAGAGTGTCGAGCGAGACAAGCGTCCAACAAATACAACAGTCTCTCCTGCATCACAGGTCCGCCTGGGAAAAAAGCCTTTTCCTTCTTAGAAAACGGGAAAGGCTTTGAGATTGCTCTTCTACCCGATGGAAAATTATGATTAAAATATCAACTTCGCGATAGCCGGGAGCAACGCTGCCTGAACCACGCAGCTGGGACCCACACAGAAGCTGGCCAGCGCTGCCTGAACCACGCAGCTGGGACCCACACAGAAGCTGGCCAGCGCTGCCTGAACCACGCAGCTGGGACCCACACAGAAGCTGGCCAGCTAAACCATCTGCCTCGGTATTTTATTATCTATTAATAAAATATTGATGTATAGTATTTTATTAAAGCATATGAGGCAAATTTTGTAAAGCATTTGCTGGTGTATGTTTCATGAGTTAAAATGATAGCAAGTGGTCTACTGTATGAGGTGTGGCCATGGTGTGGCCATGAGGGTGTGGCCATGAGGGTGTGGCCATGAAGGTGTGGCCATGAAGGTGTGGCCATGAGGGTGTGGCCATGAGGGTGTGGCCATGAGGGTGTGGCCACAAGGGTGTGGGAGGCCGTAGCATCTCTCCCATTACTCATATTTCCCAGTCCTAATTAAGCCATGTCGTCAGGATACTTTATTGCCTTAAACTGTGTAGAGTGGTTCACTGTGGCCCAGACTGTGTAGAGTGGTTCACTGTGGCCCAGACTGTGTAGAGTGTGGTTCACTGTGGCCCAGACTGTGTAGAGTGGTTCACTGTGGCCCAGACTGTGTAGTGTGGTTCACTGTGGCCCAGACTGTGTAGAGTGTGGTTCACTGTGGCCCAGACTGTGTAGAGTGGTTCACTGTGGCCCAGACTGTTGTGTAGAGTGGTTCACTGTGGCCCAGACTGTGTAGAGTGTGGTTCACTGTGGCCCAGACTGTGTAGAGTGGTTCACTGTGGCCCAGACTGTGTAGTGTGGTTCACTGTGGCCCAGACTGTGTAGAGTGTGGTTCACTGTGGCCCAGACTGTGTAGAGTGGTTCACTGTGGCCCAGACTGTTGTGTAGAGTGGTTCACTGTGGCCCAGACTGTGTAGAGTGTGGTTCACTGTGGCCCAGACTGTTGTGTAGAGTGGTTCACTGTGGCCCAGACTGTGTAGAGTGGTTCACCGTGGCCCAGACTGTGTAGAGTGGTTCACTGTGGCCCAGACTGTGTAGAGTGGTTCACTGTGGCCCAGACTGTTGTGTAGAGTGGTTCACTGTGGCCCAGACTGTGTAGAGTGGTTCACCGTGGCCCAGACTGTGTAGAGTGGTTCACCGTGGCCCAGACTGTGTAGAGTGGTTCACCGTGGCCCAGACTGTGTAGAGTGGTTCACCGTGGCCCAGACTGTGTAGAGTGGTTCACCGTGGCCCAGACTGTGTAGAGTGGTTCACTGTGGCCCAGACTGTTGTGTAGAGTGGTTCACTGTGGCCCAGACTGTGTAGAGTGTGGTTCACTGTGGCCCAGACTGTTGTGTAGAGTGGTTCACTGTGGCCCAGACTGTGTAGAGTGGTTCACCGTGGCCCAGACTGTGTAGAGTGGTTCACTGTGGCCCAGACTGTGTAGAGTGGTTCACTGTGGCCCAGACTGTTGTGTAGAGTGGTTCACTGTGGCCCAGACTGTGTAGAGTGGTTCACCGTGGCCCAGACTGTGTAGAGTGGTTCACCGTGGCCCAGACTGTGTAGAGTGGTTCACTGTGGCCCAGACTGTGTAGAGTGGTTCACCGTGGCCCAGACTGTGTAGAGTGGTTCACTGTGGCCCAGACTGTGTAGAGTGGTTCACTGTGGCCCAGACTGTGTAGAGTGGTTCACTGTGGCCCAGACTGTTGTGTAGAGTGGTTCACTGTGGCCCAGACTGTGTAGAGTGGTTCACCGTGGCCCAGACTGTGTAGAGTGGTTCACCGTGGCCCAGACTGTGTAGAGTGGTTCACCGTGGCCCAGACTGTGTAGAGTGGTTCACCGTGGCCCAGACTGTGTAGAGTGGTTCACTGTGGCCCAGACTGTGTAGAGTGGTTCACCGTGGCCCAGACTGTGTAGAGTGGTTCACTGTGGCCCAGACTGTGTAGAGTGGTTCACCGTGGCCCAGACTATTCTAAAATGATCGGTCATATACTTGCACGTTAACTATTTAAATTTTCCTTTAATCTGATAATTTCTTAAATTAAAATTTGTCATAATACTTCATCGTTGCCCTTGATTATAATAATTTATTCGACAATGGGAATATTTAAGTGAAACATTATATCTATGCGATATTTTCTTGGCAGTAATAATACTCTTTGTCTTGAGATGATTTCGGGGCTTTAGTGTCCCCGCGGCCCGGTCCTCGACCAGGCCTCCACCCCCAGGAAGCAGCCCGTGACTGCTGACTAACACCCAGGTACCTATTTTACTGCTAGGTAACAGGGGCATAGGGTTTGTGTCTAGTGCATCTGCAAGGCGAGCACAGTTGCATGATTACCTTTGCTAATTTATGCAACCCAAATACCGGGTAAAACACAAATTGCTTTTAATTACAAAGTTTGCAAAGATGGAAAGGTAAGTGAGCAACAACGTTGTGAAGGGGCAGGGCTCTGTGCTAATTGTTTCCTCGCAGGACAATTGCTAATTCCTGCAACTCGCTGGGACGTTTCCTGTTTTCCTGGGTCACTTTCGGACGATTTGTATTTCCTGGGGACACGCTGGGACCCTCGCCGCTTAGGCTCTATAGTGGAACATTCCGGGTCTCCCGCTTGTGCACACTACCACTCTTGATTGGTTTCGATTTCCGAGGCATAGAATTCCGAGGCCAATCAAAGACCAATAGCCCACACCACCAATCAAAAGGAGATACGGAGACCAATATCGGTTCTTCAGCCGATCGTTCGGGCCGGACTAAAGCGCTCACGTCTACAGTCTCCAGGTTGTTGGTGGGTTAGGTATGTTGTATCCGGCCACGGTAGCCGGACGGCCGGACCCCGACTGGCCGGCATATACAATAGTCCTCTTGTTTTCCGGCCGGCTACACCGCTTTGGCGGGAGCCTTGTCCTTCATAGAGAGCGAGGAGAGCTCCGATTGCTTCAAACCTAACGGAAAATTGGATTAAAGGTTTTCTTTTCAGTCGCAGGCTCTGTTGACGGTATTTTTCTGGGATTGATAGACTGGCGTTTATGCAAGCAATGCAAGGAACGAGGTTACCTTGAGGTGCTTCCGGGGCTTAGTGTCCCCGCGGCCCGGTCGTCGACCAGGCCTCCTGGTTGCTGGACTGATCAACCAGGCTGTTAGACGCGGCTGCTCGCAGCCTGACGTATGAGTCACAGCCTCAAGGAGGTTATGGTGTCTCCATGACTCTTGAGTAATGTTCAGGACGGCCTGCAACATTCTCATTTGTTGTGATATCTCTGGTGTGGGTGATTATAGACATGTATACCGGTATTATATGTATAATGGGAGCCGGTCGGCCGAGCGGACAGGTCGCTGGACTTGTGATCCTGTGGTCCCGGGTTCGATCTTGGGCGCCGGCGAGAAACAATGGGCAGAGTTTCTTTCACCCTATGCCCCTGTTACCTAGCAGTAAAATAGGTACCTGGGTGTTAGTCAGCCGTCACGGGCTGCTTCCTGGGGGTGGAGGCCTGGTCGAGGACCGGGCCGCGGGGACACTAAAGCCCCGAAATCATCTCAAGATAACCTCAAGATATACCTGCAGTGGCTTCTATCAGTTCGACTCCCAAGCCCAGCCTGAGGCCTGAGACGTGATAACTTGGTTCGACAGGCTGTTGTTGGAGAGGCCTGCAGGTATACCTCCACTACAGCCCGGTTGGTCCGGCACGTCTTGGAGTAAATAATAATAATCAAATTAATTATTAAAGTTCGTGTATGTTGGTTGTTGCTTCTCCTCGATGTTCAGGTGTACGAACCTCAGTGTTCAAGTGTGTCCGAACCTCAGTGTTCAAGTGTGTCCGAACCTCAGTGTTCAGGTGTACGAACCTCAGTGTTCAAGTGTGTCCGAACCTCAGTGTTCAGGTGTACGAACCTCAGTGTTCAAGTGTGTCCGAACCTCAGTGTTCAGGTGTGTCTGAACCTCAGTGTTCAGGTGTGTCCGAACCTCAGTGTTCAGGTGTGTACGAACCTCAGTGTTCAGGTGTGTACGAACCTCAGTGTTCAAGTGTGTCCGAACCTCAGTGTTCAAGTGTGTCCGAACCTCAGTATTCAGGTGTACGAACCTCAGTGTTCAAGTGTGTCCGAACCCCAGTGTTCAGGTGTGTCCGAACCTCAGTGTTCAGGTGTGTCCGAACCTCAGTGTTCAGGTGTGTCCGAACCTCAGTGTTCAGGTGTGTCCGAACCTCAGTGTTCAGGTGTGTCCGAACCTCAGTGTTCAGGTGTGTACGAACCTCAGTCTTCAGGTGTGTACGAACCTCAGTGTTCAGGTGTGTCCGAACCTCAGCGTTCAGGTGTGTACGAACCTCAGTGTTCAGGTGTGTACGAACCTCAGTCTTCAGGTGTGTCCGAACCTCAGTGTTCAGGTGTGTACGAACCTGAGTGTTGAGTGTGAGAGTGTGGGAGTAATGGTGGTAGAGGAACAGGTGTGGACGGAGATAAAGTTGGTGTGTGGGAGAGAGATGAGGAACGGGAGGAGTGTTGGAGAAGGGAGAGATGAGAGACAGGCGAGGGGGGAGTGAGATAAAGATGAGAGACAGAGACGCAGGCTGAGGTAGACGAGACTGGGGGAGGATATCACTCTAGCACCTTTAAGACAGTTCCCGTCTCTCCACCACCACCACCACCCACACCACCCTGGTGGCTACACCCTCACCGCCCACCCTCCACCACCAATCACACCACCCTGGTGGCTACACCCTCACCGCCCACCCTCCACCACCACCCACACCACCCTGGTGGCTACACCCTCACCGCCCACCCTCAATACTGGCCTCCACCACCACCCACACCACCCTGGTGGCTACACCCTCACCGCCCGCCCTCACTACTGGCCTCCACCACCACCCACACCACCCTGGTGGCTACACCCTCACCGCCCGCCCTCACTACCCGGCCTCCACCACCATCCACACCACCCTGGTGGCTACACCCTCACCGCCCGCCCTCACTACTGGCCTCCACCACCACCCACACCACCCTGGTGGCTACACCCTCACCGCCCGCCCTCACTACCCGGCCTCCACCACCACCCACACCACCCTGGTGGCTACACCCTCACCGCCCGCCCTCACTACTGGCCTCCACCACCACCCACACCACCCTGGTGGCTACACCCTCACCGCCCACCCTCACTACCCGGCCTCCACCACCACCCACACCACCCTGGTGGCTACACCCTCACCGCCCACCCTCACTACTGGCCTCCACCACCACCCACACCACCCTGGTGGCTACCACAAGCAGTCTTAAACTGATACAAGCAGTCTTAAGCTGATACAAGCAGTCTTAAGCTGATACAAGCAGTCTTAAGCTGATACAAGCTGTCCTAAGCTGATACAAGCAGTCTTAAGCTGATACAAGCAGTCTTAAGCTGATACAAGCAGTCTTAAGCTGATACAAGCAGTCTTAAGCTGATACAAGCAGTCTTAAGCTGATACAAGCAGTCCTAAGCTGATACAAGCAGTCTTAAGCTGATACAAGCAGTCTTAAGCTGATACAAGCAGTCCTAAGCTGATACAAGCAGTCCTAAGCTGATACAAGCAGTCCTAAGCTGATACAAGCAGTCCTAAGCTGATACAAGCAGTCCTAAGCTGATACAAGCAGTCCTAAGCTGATACAAGCAGTCCTAAGCTGATACAAGCAGTCCTAAGCTGATACAAGCAGTCCTAAGCTGATACAAGCAGTCCTAAGCTGATACAAGCAGTCTTAAGCTGATACAAGCAGTCCTAAGCTGATACAAGCAGTCCTAAGCTGATACAAGCAGTCCTAAGCTGATACAAGCAGTCTTAAGCTGATACAAGCAGTCCTAAGCTGATACAAGCAGTCCTAAGCTGATACAAGCAGTCCTAAGCTGATACAAGCAGTCCTAAGCTGATACAAGCAGTCTTAAGCTGATACAAGCAGTCCTAAGCTGATACAAGCAGTCCTAAGCTGATACAAGCAGTCCTAAGCTGATACAAGCAGTCTTAAGCTGATACAAGCAGTCCTAAGCTGATACAAGCAGTCCTAAGCTGATACAAGCAGTCCTAAGCTGATACAAGCAGTCTTAAGCTGATACAAGCAGTCCTAAGCTGATACAAGCAGTCTTAAGCTGATACAAGCAGTCCTAAGCTGATACAAGCAGTCTTAAGCTGATACAAGCAGTCCTAAGCTGATACAAGCAGTCTTAAGCTGATACAAGCAGTCCTAAGCTGATACAAGCAGTCCTAAGCTGATACAGGCTCGCAAAGTAAAAATTGGCTCTCACTATTTGCATGGAAAATGGTTCTCTTGAGGAAGTGACTAAAGGGTTGACTATTTTGAGTCAAATGACTTTGAAAAAAAATCATTTTGGATATATATGAATTTGAATATTTTATGTCCCCTGACTGAGGACATAAAAAACTCATGTGAGTATTCGACTCGAATACTCATGTGAGTATTCGAGTTGTCATGTGAGTATTCGACTCGAATACTCATGTGAGTATTCGAGTTGTCATGTGAGTATTCGAATACTCATGTGAGTATTCGAGTCAAGTTAGTATGATGACATAAGCTAAAGTGAACCTTATGAGATATTAGAGTGAGCTCAGTATGCCTCAAACTCCAAAGTGATAACAAACTGGAATTAAGAAAAACTAAGTTTAGGTGAGCAGTTGGAGTCAGAGTTAATAGTCGGCCAGACTGACTGTCTTCCAGGAACCCGGTCCCTAATGTGGGGGTGTGGC
The DNA here is from genome assembly GCF_040958095.1 of Procambarus clarkii. Lineage (NCBI taxonomy): Eukaryota > Metazoa > Arthropoda > Malacostraca > Decapoda > Cambaridae > Procambarus > Procambarus clarkii. The sequence goes on along the minus strand of NC_091236.1, from coordinate 6,632,946 downwards.
TCTGGAAGGTCGCGGCAGTGTTCCAGAGTGGGGGCTTGGGTCATGGAAGGTTCCAGAGTGGGGGCTTGGGTCGAGGAAGGTTCCAGAGTGGGGGGCTTGGGTCGAGGAAGGTTCCAGAGTGGGGGACTTGGGTCGTGGAAGGTTCCAGAGTGGAGGCTTGAGTTGAGGAAGGTTCCAGAGTGGGGGCTTGGGTCGTGGAAGGTTCCAGAGTGGGGGCTTGGGTCATGGAAGGTTCCAGAGTGGGGGGCTTGGGTCGAGGAAGGTTCCGGAGTGGAGGCTCGGGTCGTGGAAGGTTCCAGAGTGGAGGCTCGGGTCGTGGAAGGTTCCAGAGTGCTGGCTTGGGTCGTGGAAAGTTCCAGAGTGGGGGCTTGGGTCAAGGAAGGTTCCAGAGTGGGGGCTTGGGTCATGGAAGGTTCCAGAGTGGGGGGCTTGGGTCGAGGAAGGTTCCAGAGTGGGGGACTTGGGTCGTGGAAGGTTCCAGAGTGGAGGCTTGAGTTGAGGAAGGTTCCAGAGTGGGGGCTTGGGTCGTGGAAGGTTCCAGAGTGGGGGCTTGGGTCAAAGAAGGTTCCAGAGTGGGAGCTTAGGTCGTAGTAGGTTCCAGAGTGGGAGCTTGGGTCAAGGAAGGTTCCGGAGTGGGGGGCTCGGGTCGTGGAAGGTTCCAGAGTGGGGGGCTTGGGTCAAGGAAGGTTCCAGAGTGGGGGCTTGGGTCAAAGAAGGTTCCAGAGTGGGAGCTTAGGTCGTGGTAGGTTCCAGAGTGGGAGCTTGGGTCAAGGAAGGTTCCGGAGTGGGGGGCTCGGGTCGTGGAAGGTTCCAGAGTGGGGGGCTTGGGTCAAGGAAGGTTCCTGAGTGGGGGGCTAGGGTCGAGGAAGGTTCCAGAGTGGGGGGCTAGGGTCGAGGAAGGTTCCAGAGTGGGGGGCTAGGGTCGAGGAAGGTTCCAGAGTGGGGGGCTAGGGTCGAGGAAGGTTCCAGAGTGGGGGGCTAGGGTCGAGGAAGGTTCCAGAGTGGGGGGCTAGGGTCGAGGAAGGTTCCAGAGTGGGGGGCTAGGGTCGAGGAAGGTTCCAGAGTGGGGGCTTGGGTCATGGAAGGTTCCGGAGTGGGGGCTTGTGTCAAGGATGGTTCCAGAGTGGGGGCTTGGGTCAAGGAAGGTTCCAGAGTGGGGGGCTTGGGTCGTGGAAGGTTCCAGAGTGGGGACTTGGGTCGTGGAAGGTTCCAGAGTAGGGGGCTTGGGTCGTGGAAGGTTCCAGAGTGGGGGCTTGTGTCAAGGATGGTTCCAGAGTGGGGGCTTGGGTCAAGGAAGGTTCCAGAGTGGGGGGCTTGGGTCGTGGAAGGTTCCAGAGTGGGGGCTTGGGTCATGGAAGGTTCCGGAGTGGGGGCTTGTGTCAAGGATGGTTCCAGAGTGGGGGCTTGGGTCGAGGAAGATTCCAGAGTGGGGGGGGGCTTGGGTCGTGGAAGGTTCCAGAGTGGGGGGCTCGGGTCGTGGAAGGTTCCAGAGTGGGGGGCTTGGGTCGAGGAAGATTCCAGAGTGGGGGCTTGGGTCAAGGAAGGTTCCAGAGTGGGGGCTTGTGTCAAGGATGGTTCCAGAGTGGGGGCTTGGGTCGTGGAAGGTTCCAGAGTGGGGGGCTTGGGTCGAGGAAGATTCCAGAGTGGGGGCTTGGGTCATGGAAGGTTCCAGAGTGGGGACTTGGGTCATGGAAGGTTCCAGAGTGGGGGCTTGGGTCGAGGAAGGTTCCAAAGTAGAGGGCTTGGGTCGAGGAAGGTTCCAGAGTGGGGGCTTGGGTCATGGAAGGATCCAGAGTGGGGGCTTGGGTCGAGGAAGATTCCAGAGTGGGGGGGCTTGGGTCGTGGAAGGTTCCAGAGTGGGGACTTGGGTCGAGGAAGGTTCCAGAGTAGAGGGCTTGGGTCGAGGAAGGTTCCAGAGTGGGGGCTTGGGTCATGGAAGGATCCAGAGTGGGGGCTTGGGTCGAGGAAGATTCCAGAGTGGGGGGGGCTTGGGTCGTGGAAGGTTAGGTTAGGTTAGGTTAGGTTAGGTTAGGTTAGATTAGGTTAGGCTAGTTCAGGTTAGGTTAGATTAGGTTAGGCTAGTTCAGGTTAGGTTAGATTAGGTTAGGCTAGTTCAGGTTAGGTTAGATTAGGTTAGGCTAGTTTAGGTTAGGTTAGATTAGGTTAGGCCAGTTCAGGTTAGGTTAGATTAGGTTAGGCTAGTTCAGGTTAGGTTAGATTAGGTTAGACTAGTTCAGGTTAGGTTAGATTAGGTTAAGTTAGTTCAGGTTAGGTTAGATTAGGTTAGTTCAGGTTAGGTTAGATTAGGTTAGGCCAGTTCAGGTTAGGTTAGGTTTGGCTAGTTCAGGTTAGGTTAGATTAGGTTAGGCTAGTTCAGGTTAGGTTAGATTAGGTTAGGCTAGTTTAGGTTAGGTTAGATTAGGTTAGGCCAGTTCAGGTTAGGTTAGATTAGGTTAGGCTAGTTCAGGTTAGGTTAGATTAGGTTAGGCTAGTTCAGGTTAGGTTAGATTAGGTTAGGCTAGTTTAGGTTAGGTTAGATTAGGTTAGGCCAGTTCAGGTTAGGTTAGATTAGGTTAGGCTAGTTCAGGTTAGGTTAGATTAGGTTAGGCTAGTTCAGGTTAGGTTAGATTAGGTTAGGCTAGTTCAGGTTAGGTTAGATTAGGTTAGGCTAGTTCAGGTTAGGTTAGATTAGGTTAGGCTAGTTCAGGTTAGGTTAGATTAGGTTAGGCTAGTTCAGGTTAGGTTAGATTAGGTTAGGATGCTAAGTTAGTTTTGATTAAAATTTTGCTTACGAGGAAACCCTAGCTGCTTGGTGCACTAATAATAATATTGTACGGTATGTCTTAGAATGTAATGTATAGATGTCCACAATGTACAATACATCCTAGCATATACTGTATACATATCCATAATGTAGAGTATACCCATGTATATACATTATTTGTATATAAATAGCAATTTACAATATATTCGTACAAGAGAGGGAAGCAGACACCTGTATTGTTAAGAATATATCTACTTAACATTTACATTGTGAAGTATACTTACCGTAAGCTACCGTAAGCTTACCAGACCACACACTAGAAATTGAAGGGACGACGACGTTTCGGTCCGTCCTGGACCATTCTCAAGTCGATTGTGATGAGGACAGATTGATTGATTGATGAAGATTAAGCCACCCAAGAGGTGGCACGGGCATGAATAGCCCGTAAGTGGTGGCCCTTTCGAGCCATTACCAGTATCAAAAGATGATACTGGAGATCTGTGGAGGCGCAACTGCACCCTGCGTGACGGGAGATGTCTCCCGGACCAAGTGGTGACCAAATGGTCATGAGGACAGATGAAGATTAAGCTACCCAAAAGGTGGCACGGGCATGAATAGCCCGTAACGTGAGGACAGGTAGGGACAGGCATTAAATAGGCAAGAGAGAGCTGAGGAGGAAAGTCAGGTGTAGGGGATAGTAGTAATGAGAACAGTAATGAGAATGGTCCAGGACGGACCGAAACGTCGTCGTCCCTTCAATTTCTAGTGTGTGGTCTGGTCAACATACTTCAGCCACGTTATTGTGACTCATCGCCTGATAAGCTGCTTCATCTACCGTAAGCTGCTTCATCTACCGTAAGCTGCTTCATCTACCGTAAGCTGCTTCATCTACCGTAAGCTGCTTCATCTACCGTAAGCTGCTTCATCTACCGTAAGCTGCTTCAGACACCTCACTCAGTCGCCTAATGTAGAACAATTTGTTTACAATATATTTTCCATCGGAAATAATTTTTTTCTGAGATAATAGATGAAGTCTCCGTTCGTGAAGTTTGCAGTCTCCGTGGTGTAGTGGTAAGTCACTCGCCTGGCGTTCCGCGAGCGCTATGTCATGGGTTCGTATCCTGGCCGGGGAGGATTTACTGGGCGCAATTCCTTAACTGTAGCCTCTGTTTAACTCAACAGTAAAATGTGTACTTGGTTGTAACAACGATTCTTCGCGGCGGGGATCGTATTCCAGGGACTTGCCCGAAACGCTACGCGTACTAGTGGCTGTACAAGAATGTAACAACTCTTGTATATATCTCAAAAAAAAAAAAAAAAAAAGTGGGATATATTCCCCACCATCCTCAGCTTGACAGAATATTGCCATTAGTTAGACATGCTTCCCATCTCAGTACTCCAATGGTGGGTCTTGGAACCCTGAAATTTCCGAGGGAAAACTTGAGTGAGTGTGAATTGGAGTGAGAGTGTGTGAGTGTGTGCGAGGTAGAGTCAGGACACAACTTACCACTCTGCCTCGTCCCTCTCAGTCCCTCAGGGGGCCCTCAGGGGGCCCTCAGGGGGCCCTCAGGGTCTGAGAGGTCTTCTCCTCAGCTTGTATATCATATACATTTATGACACATGTATTTGTAACGTCGTGTGTATGTAATAACATTTTCCCAGTGGGGATCACATATAATTTTCACTGACTTATTTTGTCCCGTTATAAATTATCCTGCTTTCTTAAGGTACGTCTAGAGCACTTTCGTATATCAAAGTGATACTGATACTTAGAAAGTGATACTGATACTTTTGTATATCAAAATGATACTGATACTTTGTATATCAAAATGATACTGATACTTTTGTATGTCAAAATGATACTGATACTTTTGTATATCAAAATGATACAATCGCGATACTGGGGTCAGGAATATCGCGATTGTAATTATACTTGATCAACGTAACTGATACGTCTGATTGTGAGTGTTGGCCTTTGGCAGTCTGATTGACTAGTCCACCAACCAGAAGGTCTGGTCATAGACCGGGCCGCAGGGACATTGATCCTCGGAACCACATCAAGGTATAACCTTCAAGGTGTGCCAATTACTCTCTGGTGGCAGATCGTATAACAACTTTACCAATAATCGTATCGGGATAAGGGGAGTGACTGGAGGAGGGGTGGGGGGGGGGTGTGGGGGGGGGGGGTAGGGAGAGTGAGGGGGATTGGAGAGAGAGAGAGGTGAGAGTGACCGGGAGGGAGAGTGGGTGAGAGACCTATACTAACTAGGATGCTCCCGGACGCAGGTTCGAATCCTCGTCACGGCCCTTGTGATTTGTTCACCTATTCTCATGTCTACAAAGGTGCGTGTCATTGACCGAGAGTGAACAGGTGTTGGTGTGACAGTGTTGCATGCCTCACCTTTGGAAAAGTTTGCAATAGTAGCAATTCCTCTTCACCCGACAACCTGCAGTATATACACGTCGGCCGGTCGGTCGGGAGCGGATCCGGATCCGGAAAAGGGAGCCGGTCGGCCGAGCGGACAGCACGCTGGACTTGTGATCCTGTGGTCCCGGGTTCGATCCCGGGCGCCGGCGAGAAACAATGGGCAGAGTTTCTTTCACCCTATGCCCCTGTTACCTAGCAGTAAATAGGTACCTGGGTGTTAGTCAGCTGTCACGGGCTGCTTCCTGGGGGTGGAGTCCTGGTCGAGGACCGGGCCGCGGGGACACTAAAAAGCCCCGAAATCATCTCAAGATAACCTCAAGATAACCACATTCATCATCGTCACCGAAATAGTTACACAGCCGTAATTGCATTTCCTCATATATCTGCAAACACTGCAAATGCAGTGTTTGCAGCCCTAACGGAAACTCACACCAAGGACTACCATGATGGTGAAATATGGATCTCAGAGTACAATCTTTTCAGATGTGATAGGAAACACCGGCTTCAGGGTGGGGTCAGCCTCTACATCAAAGACACACTCATCTGTACTGAGCTGCTAAACACCTCAAATGATATGGTGGAAGTGCTGATAGTCAAAATAGAGATCCTAAATGTAGTTGTTGTCCTTGTATATAAGTCACCGGAGGCAAACCCTCAGCAGTTTAAAGACCAACTAATGAAAATAGAACACTGCTTGGAAAACCTCACCAATCCAGCCCCGAACATCATTCTGCTTGGGGACTTCAACCTACGGCACCTGAAATGGAAGCACCTGGCTAATACAGTAATATCAGAAAGAATACCAGGAAGTAGCCTAAATGAACAGGCACATGCAAATGACCTGCTACGGATGTACGACAGATTTTCCTTAAACCAGCAAATAGTAGAACCAACTAGGAAGGAGAACACGCTGTACCTCATTTTCACTAATAATGATGAATTGATCAGGAACATAATGATTACAATTACCAGTTACTCTCATCACAACCTAATTGAAGTTGTGACAACCATGGGGAGTAGACTGCACAACCAGTCCCGAGCCCCAGGGGAGGAGAATTCAGCAAATTCAATTTTAATAATAAACGGATTATCTGGGAGCAAATAAACCAAGACCTCACAGAAATAAAATTGGAAGAACAGCTAGAAAGTGCAAACCTGAACCAGTGCCTGGAAAAAAATAAGCTCACAAGAAATATGTTCAAGCCGCATACCCTTAAGAAAAAAGAGGAAGAGATGCAGATTGGAACGGGAACGTCGTTCCCTCTATAGGCGAAGAAAACGAATCGCGGAACAACTTGAGAGTCGCACCCTATCTCAAGAACGGCGAAGAAGGTTAGGTAGAGAAATAGAAACAATTGAACTCAAGCTACAAGAATCATACAAAACCCAGGAGAGGCAAAGAGAGCAAGAGGCCATCAGTGAAATAGAGAGAAATCCGAAATATTTTTTCTCCTATGCAAAATCAAGATAAAAAAAACTACATCTAGTATCGGGCCCCTGCGAAAGAGAGATGGAACTTTCACAGATGACAACAAAGAAATGAGCGAAATTCTTAGGAATCAGTACGACTTTGTTTTCAGCGAACCAAACCGATAGCACTAACATCACACATCATAAAAATCTTTGAGAGAGTGCTAAAAAGTAAGATCACAAAATACATGGAAACACAGCATCTCCATAACCCCAGACAACACTGGTTCAGAACAGGGCGCTCTTGCCTGTCACAGTTGCTGGACCACTATGACATGACACTAGATGCTATGGAAGACAAACAAAACGCTGATGTAATTTACATAGATTTCGCAAAAGCCTTCGACAAATGTGACCATGGTATGATTGCACAGAAAATGCGTTCAAAATGAATTACCGGAAAAATAGGCAGATGGATCTATAATTTCCTGACTAACAGAACCCAATGTGTAATAGTCAACAAAATAAAATCCGGACCATCAACCGTGAAGAGCTCAGTCCCCCAGGGTACTGTGCTTGCTCCAGTACTTTTTCTCATCCTCATATCGGACACAGACAAGGACCCAATCTATAGCACTGTATCATCCTTTGTAGATGACACTAGGATCTTCATGAGAGTAGACAACATAGAGGACACGGCAAACTTCCGATCAGATGTAAATCAGGTCTTTCTATGGGCTGCAGAAAATAATATGGTGTTTAACGAAGATAAGTTCCAGCCCTTGTGCTACGGAATAAATATAAAAGCGGAAACCACGTACAAAACTCGGGCAAATCATAACATAGAACGAAAAAGCAATGTAAAAGATCTGGGTGTACTCATGTCGGACGACCTTACCTTTAAAGAACACAATAAAGTAGCCGTCACAACTACAAGAAAAATGACAGGTTGGATAGCAAGAACCTTTCACACTAGAGATGCTATACCGATGATGATACTCTTCAAGGCGCTAGTGCTCTCTAGAGTGGAGTACTGCTGCACAATGACAGCCCCTTTCAAAGCTGGAGAAATTGCTGACCTGGAGAGCGTACAGAGATCCTTTACTGCTAGAATCCACTCAATAAAGCATCTAAACTATTGGGACCGACTAAAGAGCCTAAATCTCTATTCTCTTGAGCGCAGGCGGGAGAGATACATAATAATTTACACGTGGAAAAAAGTAGAGAGGCTGGTCCCAAACTTGCACACAGAAATAACATCACATGAGACCAGAAGGCATGGCAGGATGTGCAGAATACCCCCGTTGAAGAGCAGAGGTGCAACAGGTACTCTGAGAGAGAACTCTATCAACATCAGAGGCCCGAGACTGTTCAACACGCTTCCACTACACATAAGGGACATAACTGGCCGACCCCTTACAGTGTTCAAGAGAGAACTATCAACATCAGAGGCCCGGGACTGTTCAACACGCTTCCACTACACATAAGGGACATAACTGGCCGACCCCTCACAGTGTTCAAGAGAGAACTATCAACATCAGAGGCCCGAGATTGTTCAACACGCTTCCACTACACATAAGGGACATAACTGACCGACCCCTCACAGTGTTCAAGAGAGAACTATCAACATCAGAGGCCCGAGACTGTTCAACACGCTTCCACTACACATAAGGGGCATAACTGGCCGACCCCTCACAGTGTTCAAGAGAGAACTATCAACATCAGAGGCCCGAGACTGTTCAACACGCTTCCACTACACATAAGGGGCATAACTGGCCGACCCCTCACAGTGTTCAAGAGAGAACTATCAACATCAGAGGCCCGAGACTGTTCAACACGCTTCCACTACACATAAAGGACATAACTGGCCGACCCCTCACAGTGTTCAAAAGAGAACTCGATAAGCACCTTCAAAGGATACCTGATTAACCAGGCTGTGACTCATACGTCAGACTGCGAGTAGCCGCGTCCAAGAGCCTGGTTGACCAGTCCAGCAACGAGGAGGCCTGGTCGACAACCGGGCCGCGGGGACGCTAAACCCCGAAAACACCTCAAGGTAACCTGTTACTCCATTAAGCTATGGGCTGCTCCCACAATCTCTCACTCTGACCTACCGGAGAGCTCAACTATGTGTGACTTTTTCTCAACAGTTGCAATGACTCCCCGGCCTCTCGTCTATAGTATACGTCGCATATGTTTACGGAATCGAGCATTCCTTTAAAATGCGACGTATTAGTAAAATGTAAAGCATGGTAATATTGACGCTTTTAATGTATCTACTCGATAGGTTAGGTAGGTTGGTTGGGTTGTGCGTGTCTGGTTAGGGAGAACAGTTAAATTTTTTTACGGAGTGGCTAATGGAGAGAACGGTCTGATTTACCAGACATCTGTTCAGGTTATGACCGGAAATCAGGCAAGGTGCAACTACGTGCAACTGTTAAGTCTGGCATCTGGGGTCAGATTCACGAAGCAGTTACGCAAGCACTTACGAACCTGTACATCTTATCACAATTTTTTGGCGGCTTTGTTTACAATTATTAAACAGTTAATGAGCTCCGAAGCACCAGGAGGCTGTTTATAACAATAACAACAGTTGACTGGGAAGTTTTCATGCTTGTAAACTGTTTAATAAATGTAACCAAAGCCGTCAAAGATTGAGGAAAGATGTACACGTTGGTAAGTACTTGCGTAACTGCTTCGTGAATCTGGCCTCAGGTTGTCGGGGTTAGTTCTCACTTTGTTTTCTCTAACAGTCATGTGAGGTTCGGGGCCAGAAGTCGCCAAGGACTTACGCAACTGCTTGCGAAACCTGTGCATCTTTTCTCGACCATTGCAGCTTTGTTGACATTGATTTAACAGTTTATAAGTTGTTTAGCACTTCGAGGTGGTTCTCACTCTCACTCTCTCTCTCGAGGTGGTTCTCACATGTCGAGCCTGGCCTCAGGCCGGGCTTGGGGAGTAGAAGAACTCCCAGAACCCCATCAACCAGGTATCAACCAGGTAGTTTATAACACTAGTAACTTTGGGTTGTGAAGATAACAAGGTCGTAGGTTGTTTAACAAGGGAGAAACACAATGCGTGCTTGAGAACACACGTCCACCTTACATAAGTAGATGAGTAGATGTTTGACGCATCTTGGTTAGTCTACTTTCAGAGTACACATCAGGAACCCCACGGAGAGCTGCTTCTGTTGTCCAGACCACACATTAGAAGGTGAAGGGACGACGACGTTTCGGTCCGTCCTGGACCATTCTCAAGTCGATCTAGCTGCTTCTGTCTCTCCCGGACCAAGTAACATCTATATATTGGCGCTGCTCAATATATACATTGTCTAACATACGTGTGTACGTGTTTTTTTGTGTACGGGAGAGATACAGAGAAGAGGGGAGAGGTTGTAATGGAGGAAGAGAGAGACAGAGAGAGAAACAGAGCGTGGGGGAAGGGGAGGTGGAGTGGGGGGGGGGGAATGTTGTGGAAGGGGGGAGGGGGGGTGCAGGGTCGTCGCATTGCTCCACAGTGTTGTGTGTCCGTGTCGCCTTGCTTCACTCTCACTTATTGTGTTAGAAACGTGTTTCACCGCTTTGATGTGTGGCTGGTGAGGCGAGGACAGGCAGGTCCACACGCCCTGATGTGTGGCTGGTGAGGCGAGGACAGGCAGGTCCACACGCCCTGATGTGTGGCTGGTGAGGCGAGGACAGGCAGGTCCACACGCCCTGATGTGTGGCTGGTGAGGCGAGGACAGGCAGGTCCACACGCCCTGATGTGTGGCTGGTGAGGCGAGGACAGGCAGGTCCACACGCCCTGATGTGTGGCTGGTGAGGCGAGGACAGGCAGGTCCACACGCCCTGATGTGTGGCTGGTGAGGCGAGGACAGGCAGGTCCACACGCCCTGGTCCTGGCATCATCCAGCAAACCTTGCAGTTGGTCTAATGAGGGAGGGGACACAATGGCAGTTATGGGAGGGGAAAGGGAAGGGCCGGGAAGGAAATGGTGCAGACGAGGCGAGAGAGAGAGAGTGGGAAGGATTGAAAAGGGAAAGGAAGATAGACAGAGAATGCGGTTATAACACAAGACGGTCAGCCTCCACCAGCTGCTGCCACTGACTGCACCAGCTGCCATAGAGCGCTCTGGGAACTATTGAAGTGGTGATGGAAGGGGTTGGTGGTGGTGTTTGTGGGGGTGTTGAGGTCGGTGGTGGCTGGGGTTATCGTGCGTGTAACGGGGTTGTTATGTCTGAAGGTAGGCTATAATACTTGAGAGAATAGCTCGTAAAGCCTCTAATGACAAGGTATGTACCTGTGGAATTGCCCGTGTGGAAAACGCCGCAGAAGGTGAATTGAATTCGGTACTTTCACTGTCTTTGTGTACCGCGGGAAACGAACACGTCTGGAAATTTTGACAGTTTTCCGGTGAGTATTTCAACAGTTTTTGTTAACGACTGGAGGGTTTTGGCGGCAGCGAGTGGGCAGGACCCTGGAGGTCTTAAGACTCTCGGAGGTCTTAAGACCCTCGGAGGTCTTAAGACACACGGAGGTCTTAAGACCCTCGGAGGTCTTAATAACGCCATCAGTTCAAGTCGGCCAAAAATCGTCGTCTTATAGCTGCTTAATGGCTAAGTTATTGGTGGTTAATGTACTTGGTATCCAGTGTGTTGCTGTGGTGAGTGGGGAGCCCCGGGCCTCTGGGCAAGGGAGCCCCGGGGCTCTGGGCAAGGGAGCCCCGGGGCTCTGGGCCAGGTAGCCCCGGGGCTCTGGGCCAGGGAGCTCCGGGGCTCTGGACCAGGGAGCTCCGGGGCTCTGGGCCAGGGAGCCGGGGCTCTGGGCCAGGGAGCCCCGGGGCTCTGGGCCAGGGAGCCCCGGGGCTCCCTGGCTCAACTTGCCACTCCATAAATTACAAATGTTTTATTCTAACTAAAAACGTACGAACCCAAGCCACCCACCTAACCTATCGAGGCCGATTCAAATGTCAATAATACGGTTCTTTAATGGCAATTAATTAGTCATATTTTGTATCTATCTTGAACTCTATAGTCTTAGTGATTTCCAGTCCACTAGAGGACTGTACAGGCTAGAGTCCCGGCTAGAGGATAGGAACCTCACGCTAGAGTCCCGGCTAGAGGATAGGAACCTCACGCTAGAGTCCCGGCTAGAGGATAGGAACCTCACGCTAGAGTCCCGGCTAGAGGATAGGAACCTCACGCTAGAGTCCCGGCTAGAGGATAGGAACCTCACGCTAGAGTCCCGGCTAGAGGATAGGAACCTCACGCTAGAGTCCCGGCTAGAGGATAGGAACCTCACGCTAGAGTCAACCAACATACCGCAAAGACTGTCACAACTAAGCCCTAATGTGGTGACGAGATGTTGAACCGGTTGATAAGACCTTTCCAGCATCTTCGTTAAGATAAGACAGGATGAGAACGCGGCCATTCACATCACAACAATGGCAGCCATGGTTCGTTCCCACGCGTTTAAGACAGGTTATGCCAGCTCATCGGTCAGATAAGGTCACCGGTGAATCATCTTGGGTCAAACACAATGGAACACATTTATAAAGTTGTATTGATATCTTGTGTCACCTAATAGAACACTAGTGATATCGTGAGCTTATTGGTAATTAACCCCGATACTCTGGAGATATTCGATCAATTAATGATATAGATTGCTAGATCTATTACTGTATTGGTGGTATTGTAGTTAAGAGGTGGTTAAGAGATGTGGAGGTAAAGCTTTTTAACCGTACTGGGTCATAGTACTGGGTCATCCTCTACCTTGTCTCACAGTACAGGGGGTCACTGGGGGTGACCTGGGGTCATCATGTGGCCTTCCTCACAGTACAGGGGGTCACTGGGGTCACATGTAGTCTTCCTCACAGTACAGGGGGTCACTGGGGTCACATGTAGTCTTCCTCACAGTACAGGGGGTCACTGGGGTCACATGTAGTCTTCCTCACAGTACAGGGGGTCACTGGGGTCACATATAGTCTTCCTCACAGTACAGGGGTCACTAGGGTGACCTGGGGTCACTAGGGTGACCTGGGGTCACTGGGGTGACCTGGGGTCACTAGAGAGGGAGATCAGAGGACCAGACACAGCTGTAGGATGGGAACGGGTTGGCAGGGGTCCAAGCTGGGACAGGACTGAGGTAACCAGGTTATGCTCTTCTGAGGACGATCACAGGAGGCGACCCAGGATGATTATAGCCATGATCAGCACCACCAGGAGGGTTGATGAGCATGATGAGTTGGCTGATGAATAAGACCAGTAGGTTGATGAATATGACGAGGAGGTTGATGAGCATGATAAGTACGTTGATGAACAAGACTTTGTATGTCTCGTAGCCTGGTGGATAGCGCGCAGGACTCGTAATTCTGTGGCGCGGGTTCGATTCCCGCACGAGGCAGAAACAAATGGGCAAAGTTTCTTTCGCCCTGAATGCCCCTGTTACCTAGCAGTAAATAGGTACCTGGGAGTTAGTCAGATGTCACGGGCTGCTTCCTGGGGGTGGAGGCCTGGTCGAGGACCGGGCCGCGGGGACACTAAAACCCCGAAATCATCTCAAGATAACCTCAAGAAGATGTATGATTACTTTGTATGATTTGCTATACAAATATCTCCAAAAATTACTCTGATACAAATTATTATAATTCATAAGGGCTAAAGTGGTGTACCAAAGGAATATAAATACATCATTTTATTAGAATTTTCAGCGTATTGTATTTGTCTTCGAGTGTATATAATATCCACACTGCACTGTTAAGAGCAATGAATTTCGCGAAGGACTAAGCGGACACTGGGGAGCCGGTCGGCCGAGCGGACAGCACGCTGGACTTGTGATCCTGTGGTTTTGGGTTCGATCCCAGGCGCCGGCGAGAAACAATGGGCAGAGTTTCTTTCACCCTATGCTCCTGTTACCTAGCAGTAAAATAGGTACCTGGGTGTTAGTCAGCTGTCACGGGCTGCTTCCTGGGGGTGGAGGCCTGGTCGAGGACCGGGCCGCGGGGACACTGAAAGCCCCGAAATCATCTCAAGATAACCTCAAGATAACTATAGTTAATGTACCCCCAGGCAGGTCTGTCTGGGGTGGACGCCATTAATGGTGAGCAGTTATGGTGATTATAACAAATTATTGCAAGTGTTGATAGTAGTTTGTGGGTTGGTGATGGTGTTCCTCACTATCTCACTCTCCTCTCTACTCCACTTCAGTCTCTCGCTCAAACATGGCTCTCTTCTCTACCATATGGCTCTATTCACTACCACATGGCTCTCTTCACTACCACATGGCCCTCTTCACTACCACATGGCTCTCTTCACTACCACATGGCTCTCTTCACTACCACATGGCTCTCTTCACTACCACATGGCCCTCTTCACTACCACATGGCCCTCTTCACTACCACATGGCTCTCTTCTCTACCACATGGCTCTCTTCTCTACCACATGGCTCTCTTCACTACCAGATGGCTCTCTTCTCTACCACATGGCTCTCTTCACTACCACATGGCTCTCTTCTCTACCACATGGCTCTCTTCTCTACCACATGGCCCTCTTCTCTACCACATGGCTCTCTTCACTACCACATGGCTCTCTTCACTACCACATGGCCCTCTTCACTACCACATGGTCTTCTTCACTACCACATGGCTCTCTTCACCACCACATGGCCCTCTTCACTACCACATGGCTCTCTTCACCACCACATGGCCCTCTTCACTACCACATGGCCCTCTTCACTACCACATGACCCTCTTCACTACCACATGGCTCTCTTCACTACCACATGGCCCTCTTCACTACCACATGGCTCTCTTCACTACCACATGGCCCTCTTCACTACCACATGGCTCTCTTCACTACCACATGGCCCTCTTCACTACCACATGGCCCTCTTCACTACCACATGGCCCTCTTCACTACCACATGGCCCTCTTCACTACCACATGGCCCTCTTCACTACCACATGGCCCTCTTCTCTACCACATGGCTCTCTTCACTACCACATGGCCCTCTTCACTACCACATGGCCCTCTTCACCACCACATGGCTCTCTTCACTACCACATGGCCCTCTTCACTACCACATGGCCCTCTTCACTACCACATGGCCCTCTTCACTACCACATGGCCCTCTTCACTACCACATGGCTCTCTTCACCTACCACATGGCTCTCTTCACTACCACATGGCCCTCTTCACTACCACATGGCTCTCTTCACTACCACATGGTCCTCTTCACTACCACATGGCCTCTCTTCACTACCACATGGCTCTCTTCACTACCACATGGCCCTCTTCACTACCACATGGCCCTCTTCACCTACCACATGGCCTCTCTTCACTACCACATGGCTCTCTTCACTACCACATGGCTCTCTTCACTACCACATGGCTCTCTTCACTACCACATGGCCCTCTTCACTACCACATGGCCCTCTTCTCTACCACATGGCTCTCTTCACTACCACATGGCTCTCTTCACTACCACATGGCTCTCTTCTCTACCACATGGCTCTCTTCACTACCACATGGCTCTCTTCACTACCACATGGCCCTCTTCACTACCACATGGCTCTCTTCACTACCACATGGCCTCTCTTCACTACCACATGGCTCTCTTCACTACCACATGGCTCTCTTCACTCACCACATGGCTCTCTTCTCTACTACATGGCTCTCTTCTCTACCACATGGCTCTCTTCACTACCACATGGCTCTCTTCACTACCACATGGCTCTCTTCACTACCACATGGCTCTTGTATCCCCCTCTCAACCTCCCCTTTAACTCTTCCTATTCTGTTTCACTGAACACTTTTCCATCCTTCCTATGCCACTTCCCTCTCCCACTCCTTCTCATTTCCCTCTCTTCCCCCTTGCCCCACCTCCTTGCCCCTCCTCCTTGCCCGTCCCCCCTTGCCCCTCCCCCTTGCCCCTCCCCCTTGCCCCTCCCCCCTTGCCCTCCCCCCTTGCCCCTCCCCC
This sequence comes from Procambarus clarkii, assembly GCF_040958095.1. NCBI lineage: Eukaryota > Metazoa > Arthropoda > Malacostraca > Decapoda > Cambaridae > Procambarus > Procambarus clarkii. The sequence goes on along the minus strand of NC_091236.1, from coordinate 6,617,373 downwards.
TTGCCCCTCCCCCTTTGCCCCTCCCCCTTGCCCCTCCCCCTTGCCCCTCCCCCCTTGCCCCTCCCCCCTTGCCCCTCCCCCTTGCCCCTCCCCCCTTGCCCCTCCCCGGAAGTGTCGCTGAAACAATTATAAGCTCTCACGCTCCAAGTGTAAATCCCCATTTATGTTCTACCAGGAGACTTACTTCCACGCCTGACACACGCTCTCTCTCCCCTCTCTCTCTCTCCTCTCTCTCTCCTCTCTCTCTCTCCTCTCTCTCTCTCTCTCTCTCTCTCTCTCTCTCTCTCTCTCTCTCTCACTCTCTCTCTCTCTCTCTCTCTCTCTCTCTCTCTCTCTCTCTCTCTCTCTCTCTCTCTCACACTCTCTCTCTCTCTCTCTCATCACACTCTCTCTCTCTCTCTCTCTCACTCTCTCTCTCTCTCTCTCTCACTCTCTCTCTCTGTCTCTTTCTGTGTGTGTGTGTGTGTGTGTGTGTGTGTGTGTGTGTGTGTGTGTGTGTGTGTGTGTTACAGGTTGTGGTAACGACTGGGGTTGATGGTGATGAAAAAGACTTAGTGTTGTGGTGTGTGGCAGTGATGGCGGGACAGGCAGCCACGTGGTCGTCCACACCACCCACAGTAACGTGTTAACGAGCCCTGCTAACCACTCCTGGATATATTCATCGCTCGTAAACCTGTTCCCACCACAACGTCAGCGTACACACACACACACACACACACACACACACACACACACACACACACACACACACACACACACACACACACACACACACACAGAGGCGCGGGTTCTGTGGCGCGGGTTCGATTCCCGCACGAGGCAGAAACAAATGGGCAAAGTTTCTCTCACCCTGAATGCCCTTGTTACCTAGCAGTAAATAGGTACCTGGGAGTTAGTCAGCTGTCACGGGCTGCTTCCTGGTGTGTGTGTGTGTGTGTGTGTGTGTGTGTGTGTGTGTGATGTGGGGAAAAAAAAAGTTAGTAAACAGTTGATTGACAGTTGAGAGGCGGGCCGAAAGAGCAGAGCTCAACCCCCGTAAAAAAAAAACACAACTAGTAAACACACACACACACACACACACACACACACACACACACACACACACACACACACACACACACACACACACATGTAAGTCAAGATACAAGGGATATAAGGGAAGTCAAGATGGAAGCGCCCTTGGGAATGAGTGATCACAGTGTATTGAACTTTGAGTACCTGGTAGAGCTAGGAATTATCATCCCCCAAAAAAGAACTAGGAAACAAAAGGCTGGCATACCGAAAGGGTAATTATGAGGAGATGAGAAGCTTCCTAAGGGAAATACCTTGGGACACAGACCTCAGAGCTAAGTCTGTACAAGATATGATGGACTATGTCACCCAAAAGTGTCAGGAGGCAGTAAACAGGTTCATCCCGGCCCAAAAGGAAAAATCCGAGAAGCAAAATAAGAATCCATGGTATAATAGGGCATGTATGGAAGCAAAGAAACTGAACAAAAGGGCGTGGAGGAACTTCCGGAATAACAGAACACCAGAAAGCAGAGAGAGATACCAGAGAGCCAGGAATGAGTATGTCAGGGTGAGAAGAGAAGCAGAGAAAAGTTATTAAAATGATATAGCAAACAAAGCCAAGACCGAACCAAAGCTACTCCACAGTCACATCAGAAGGAAAACAACAGTGAAAGAACAGGTAGTGAAACTTAGAACAGGCGAGGTCAGGTATACAGAGAATGACAAAGAGGTGTGTGATGAACTCAACAAGAGGTTCCAAGAGGTCTTCACAACAGAACAAGGTGAGGTCACTGTGCTAGGAGAAAGGGAAGTAAACCAGGCGGCCTTGGAAGAGTTTGAAATTACGAGAGAGGAGGTCAAGAGACACCTGCTGGACCTGGATGTTAGAAAGGCTGTTGGTCCAGACGGGATCTCGCCATGGGTACTGAAAGAGTGTGCAGAGGCACTTTGCGTGCCACTCTCTATAGTGTATAGTAGGTCACTGGAGACGGGAGACCTACCAGAAATATGGAAGATGGCGAATGTGGTCCCAATATACAAAAAGGGCGACAGGCAAGAGGCACTGAACTACAGGCCAGTATCCTTGACTTGTATACCATGCAAGGTGATGGAGAAGATCGTGAGAAAAAACCTGATAGCACATCTGGAGAGAAGGGACTTCGTGACAAATCGACAACATGGGTTCAGGGAGGGTAAATCTTGCCTGACTGGCTTAATAGAATTCTATGACCAGGTAACACAGATTAAGCAAGAAAGAGAGGGCTGGGCGGACTGCATTTTCTTGGATTGTCGGAAAGCCTTTGACACAGTACCGCATAAGAGGCTGGTACATAAGCTGGAGAGACAGGCAGGTGTAGCTGGTAAGGTGCTCCAGTGGATAAGAGAGTACCTAAGCAATAGGAAGCAGAGAGTTACGGTGAGGGGTGAGACCTCCGATTGGCGTGAAGTCACCAGTGGAGTCCCACAGGGCTCTGTACTCGGTCCTATCTTGTTTCTGATATATGTAAATGATCTCCCAGAGGGTATAGATTCATTTCTCTCAATGTTTGCGGACGATGCCAAAATTATGAGAAGGATTAAGACAGAAGAGGACTGTTGAGGCTTCAAGAAGACCTAGACAAACTGCAGGAATGGTCAAACAAGTGGTTGTTAGAGTTTAACCCAACCAAATGTAATATAATGAAGATAGGTGTAGGGAGCAGGAGGCCAAATACAAGGTATCATCTGGGAGAGGAAATTCTTCAGGAGTCAGAGAAAGAAAAAGACTTGGGAGTTATCATATATATCACGCCAGACCTGTCTCCTGCAGCACATATCAAGAGGATAACATCAGCGGCATATACCAGGCTGGCCAACATACGAACGGCATTCAGAGATTTGTGTAAAGAATCATTCAGAACTTTGTATACCACATATGTCAGGCCAATCCTGGAGTATGCAGCCCCAGCATGGAGTCCATATCTAGTCAAGGATAAGACTAAACTGGAAAAGGTTCAAAGATTTGCCACCAGACTAGTACCCGAGCTGAGGTATGAGCTACGAAGAGAGACTACGGAAATTAACCCTCACTTCGCTGGAAGACAGAAGAGTTAAGGGGGACATGATCACCACATTCAAGATTCTCAAGGGAATTGATAGGGTAGATAAAGACAGGCTATTTAACACAAGGGGCACACGCACAAGGGGACACAGGTGGAAACTGAGCGCCCAAATGAGCCACAGAGATATTAGAAAGAACTTTTTTAGTGTCAGAGTGGTTGACAAATGGAATGCATTAGGAAGTGATGTGGTGGAGGCTGAACCATACACAGTTTCAAGTGTAGATATGATAGAGCCCAATAGGCTCAGGAATCTGTACATCTGTTGATTGACGGTTGAGAGGCGGGACCAAAGAGCCAGAGCTCAACCCCCGCAAGCACAACTAGGTGAGTACACACACACACACACATGCCACCATGTCAGGGAACCCACAAGGATGAGAGGAAATGACGACCTGGTCTTCACTCTGAACGACTCTGACATAAGAGAAATCGGTTTTGAGGCCCCAGTAGGAATGAGCGACCACAGTGTACTGGTGTTTGAGTACCTGATTGAAGAAGGGTTAATGAACTCAAGGAGGGATACTGAAAACAAAAGGCTGGCATTCCGAAAGGGAAACTATGAGGAGATAAGAAAATTCCTAACAGATATTACATGGGAAACAGAGCTCAGGGAAAAGACGGCCCAAGACATGATGGAATACATCACGCACAAGTGCAAGGAAGCAGCAAACAAGTTTGTCCCAGTCCAAAAGGAAAACAGTGAAATGAAGATGAGAAACCCATGGTTTAATCAGAGATGTAGGCTAGCTAAGTGAGTGTCATGTACACTCCAGGTATTCACTAGAGTGTAGCCAAGGTGTATATCGTGTATAGTGACTAACTTCACCCGAGCCTAGTGAATGACCCTAAAATGGATACTATATGAATACTATATGATACTATATGATGCTATATACTCTTGAATCATCAGAGATTCCAACTCGGGAGGTCAACACTTCTTTGATACAAGTAAAATGTTGTTATCCACGATCCTGTAGATTGTGTGAGTGTGAAAAACTTAATTTTTAGTGTTTGGTCATCACTAAATAATAATTTAGTGATTATTAAATAATAAATAATAATTAATATATAATATAATAATTCGTTTGATTCCCTGGAAACACAAACCGAAACTGTCCATTTTCCGCTTGTTACAACTTGTAATAAAGTTGTTACATCTTGGCTTAACGTGTTTATAACGTATTAGAACGTTGTTACAACTTGCTGTATTGGTTGTTATAACTGGTTAGGTGGTGTTAAAACGTGTTCGAACGTTGTACCAACGTCGTAGTTTCGGCGTGTGTTTGGCGGGTTGGGGGACAGGAAGCCCGGTAATATATATTCTTGAGGCTTGTTTCCATGTCCTTCCCAGGCGAAACTACAGACCCTTCGCAAGGATTCAATCCCACATCAGTTACCTGATTCCCGGGTATCTGTTTACTGCTTAATAAACTGAGCCATTTAGTGAAAAGTGCCCGAACATTTCTGTCCCTCCTGGGAGTCGAACCCGGGACACCCGATTGACAGTCGAGAACGAAGCCAACTGTACTACGAGGACCCCACAGGTCCCAGACAATGACTGGTGTCCAGGACCAAGACTACAAGCACCCTGACCTTACTTGCTGCACAAGGAAACATTGGATATATATATTGAATAAATTGAGTTTCAGGAAAGACCTGGGTAAATACTGGTTTAGAAACAGGTTGGATAATTTATGGAACAATATAAACAATATAAAAGTTTGGGTGGCTATAAATAGGAGCTGCCTCGTATGGGTCAATAGGAGCTGCCTCGTATGGGTCAATAGGAGCTGCCTCGTATGGACCAATAGGAGCTGCCTCGTATGGGTCAATAGGAGCTGCCTCGTATGGACCAATAGCAGCTGCCTCGTATGGACCAATAGCAGCTGCCTCGTATGGACCAGTAGCAGCTGCCTCGTATGGGCCAATAGGAGCTGCCTCGTATGGACCAATAGGAGCTGCCTCGTATGGACCAATAGGAGCTGCCTCGTATGGACCAATAGGTCCATAGGTGGGTCGGGTCAAACCTATTGACCCGTGTGGGTCACTAGGTTTTCTGCACTTTCCTTTTATTTCTATAATCGTACGTCACTTGGAATATTACAATTTTTAGGAAAGCAGGAGCCCCCCGTGCACGGCCACACCGCCAAGTGTGGAGGACCCATCACCCACGCTCGTAAAACTCCATCAAATTAGCTTCATGCACCCCCCCCCCCTCCCCCCCACCAACCTTCCCCCTCCCCCCCAACCAACCTTCCCCCTCCCCCTCCCCCCAACCAACCTTCCCCCTCCCCCCCCCCACCAACCTTCCCCCTCCCCCCCAACCTCCCCCTTCTCCCCCTCCCCCCCTCCCTTTCGCCAGCAGTAAAGTCTTAACCCATCAAAAATTTAAGGAAGGGATTGGGGGAAGAGCAGAAGGGAGCACGGGAGAAGGAAGGAGAGTGAAGGGGTGAGATAGAGGGCGGGAGGAGGAGGAGGAGGAAGAGAAGTTAGAGAAGGATATAGAAGAGAAGGGGGGGGGGGGGTTATAGGATGGTTCAAGGGGGGGTATAGATGGATGATACAACACTGATGTAGATATGGTTCTGATGATGTCAACGCAAGTTCGAACACGAATCAACAAATTCATATTTAATAAATTTGAGACAATAATGAAGCCAGACAATCAGAATGAACCTGCGTCCCTGAAAATAGATAAATAATAATATTTATCATTATTATTTATATTAAATAATTCCATTAGTTACATAATACTGAGTAGAATACGTAGGTAAACAAGTGTATAACACACAAAGCCACTTATAAGGCCAACGTTTAGACCATTAAAGGTTAAGTAATGATTGTAATTACGAAGCAATAAGATGCTTATCTTAACACCCTAAGAAGGTTAGGTAAGGTCGGTGTTTTCTATGAAGCTTTTCAAGGTAAACTAGTATGTTTAGTATGTCACATATGCACGTATTTAATAAGTCAATATTGACTGTAAGAAAGTGCGAGAACGTGTTGCATTAACATACGAAGTGGCTTGACTGTCACCCCGGAGCTGCACCGGGCCGCCAACACTCACAGTTCTGTGGAACAAGTTCCAAAGTGGAAAGGTTGATGGGAGGGGGCACGTACAACCTTCTCTCTCACATAATGCCTCACATTTTAGGCGCAATTGAAAATAACGTTAAAATTGTGACGGATTATTATAAATGAGAACACACGGACGTTGATGTTGTTCGGCATCAGCCTCAATGGGTTTGGTGGGTTGCTTGGGTTTGTACGTTTGTGGTTGGGTACAACGGTTGCAATTTGCACGGAGTGGCAGCTCCAGGGAATGGTGTGGAGTACTTACCTAGATGTACCTAACTTATGGGGGCTTGGCCTCTTTGATCCAGCCTCTCAACCTCCAATCATCCAGCCTCTCAACCTCCAATCATCCAGCCTCTCAACCTCCAATCATCCAGCCTCTCAACCTCCAATCATCCAGCCTCTCAACCTCCAATCATCCAGCCTCTCAACATCCAATCATCCAGCCTCTCAACCTCCAATCATCCAGCCTCTCAACCTCCAATCATCCAGCCTCTCAACATCCAATCATCCAGCCTCTTAACATCCAATCATCCAACCTCTCAACCTCCAATCATCCAGCCTCTCAACATCCAATCATCCAACCTCTCAACATCCAATCAGCTGAGTACAATAAACTGTAATGAACAACTGTACAATCAACTGCACATGTAACGGGGGGTGGGGGGAAATAGCTCTATCTTGTCCATTATTCCACCCCCCAGTTAACTAACGAGGCCGGGGGAAACAGCTCTCTCTAGTCCGTTATCCCGTCCCCAGTTAGCTAACTATTCTAGAGCACTCCCAGAGTTCCTAAGGCAACCTCTCTCGTTCAACACCTTGTAACCTAGGTATTTGACCACCTAGGTGCTAAGACTACAAGGCGCCGTAACTTGATCCGCTACCCGAAACTCTAGAGAGAACTCTAGAATACATTTCACTCTGCCACAAACGTATAAGAGAAAACGAAAGGAAAGAAATGAATAGTGAAGTAATTAGTGAGGGTTTGGGGTGAGAGGTAGGGAGGTGGGAGGAGCGAGGAGGGTCATTAGTTGAAAGTGAGAGTTTAGAGAGGGGTGGAGAGAGAGGTGTAGATAGGTAGAAGTAGAATAGTAGATAGTAGAAGACGAAATGCTGCCACCATCCATTCATGATCATTACATACAAGACAAGGAATGGAACTTGTCTGTATCACAATATTCTCAAAAGATGTTATCAAGATCATTATTAGTATGTCCCATCTTTATCATGTACTCATTAACTCATGAAACCAGTAATCACAGAGGCTGTCTCACCTCAACTCAAAACTTTAGGGCACAAAGTAAAGACCATTTAAGTAATAGATTCAATTATATTTCACATGATAACTATCATAATTTAAGCAACTCAAATATTCAAGTTTAATATGCCAAGTGAGTCATCATCCAAGAATCTGAGAACACTACAACTGACTGCCCCTGATCATCACACAACACTTGTAAAACACGACCAAGTCACCTTAATGTTCAACTCACCAAGTGTCTGCCTATAGCTGGATAGAGGGGGGGGGGTCTATAGTTGACAGACTGTCCCGCCCTGCCGGCCGACAGCCTCCCTGCTAGGGCCTGTCTTCTCTGCTCTGCTGGCTCGTCTGCTGTTCTTCTCTTAATGCTCTCGAATCGATAGCTCTCCGAGTATATATTGGGGAACCTAGTAGCTAACTCCGCCCACAAGTAGATAGCCTCCGGCTCTCTACCAAGCCACTCCTTAAACGTCGGCATGTTTGAAGGCTACCAGGCTCCAATTATAAGATTAGTAGAAGTAAGGTGAAATTCGCATGATCTGACCTCAGGTCACTTGGGGTCATTAACTCTTAGAGGTGTGAAACTCAGGCCGACCAAGCTGGCGCCTTCTCAAATCCTTGTATGTGACTCATGTATCTCTATGTATTTTAAATACAACTAAACCAAACACTTTTACAGTGTTACACACAGTTGTTTGCACAGTTGAGTGTTCAGTTGCACAATCAACTGGACGTGTTGCTGAGCATATTGGGCAGGCCTCGGTTGTTCCATAGGCCTCCTGATGTTTACTTCATGTGCTCTTAACCACTTACTCAGCCAACCCGTTCTCGCACTTTCTTATAGTCAATATTGACTTATTAAATACGTGCATATGTGACATACTAATTTATTGTGAATATTTTAGTTTACCTTGAAAATCTTTATAGAAAACACTGACCTTACCTAACCTTCTTAGTATGTTAAAATAAGCATCTTATTGCTTCGTAATTACAATTATTTCTTAACCTATACCTATAATAGGAGAACGGGTTGACTCAGCTGTGCCTAATGAGGCGAGCTTCAGCTCCCAAGCTCCGCCTTTTCAACACTCGCTCGTTTAATGCAATGATTAACGTCATGTGTGTGTGTGTGTGTGTGCGTGCGTGCACACGCCCGTGCACATGCTTGTGTCTGTTTTTATCTCTTCTAACTTAGCGATACAGGTGAAAAGTGAGCTCGGCCTCCTGGCCCCCGCCTTTTAGCAGACAGTCATTTAATGTAGTGACTAGCGATTCTTCCTTAATTATATCTTCATTAAAAACTATTAAGAGTTGCGCTTCGCGTTTTTCATTAGTTTCCTATATCCTTGTGTGTGCTTCCCCTTATAGTACCTACCTAGTAGGGCTTACGGCCAGGGAGGAGAAGGTAATGTTCTGAAGGGTAGGGAAAGGTAGGAGAACGTAAGGGAAAGGGAGGGAAGGTAGGGGAGGTGAGGGAAGGTAGGGGAGGTGAGGGAAGGTAGGGGAGGTGAGGGAAGGTAGGGTGAGGGTAAGGAAAATCGGGAGGGGGAAGAGAGAGAGGGGAAGTGAGGCTAGTGAGAGGTGGGGAGTGTCTCCATGTATTGTAAATTATTCATATCAAGCCCAAGCTGTGGTCTTGAAGTGGGAGGGCCAGCCCCTCGACGCCTGGGGTCCGACCCCACAGGCAGGTGTGGCGCCTGGGAGACGGACCCCACAGGTGTGGCACCAGGGAGACGGACCCCACAGGTGTGGCGCCAGGGAGACGGACCCCAAAGGTGTGGCGCCTGGGAGACGGACCCCACAGGTGTGGCGCCAGGGAGACGGACCCCACAGGTGTGGCGCCAGGGAGACGGACCCCACAGGTGTGGCGCCAGGGAGACGGACCCCACAGGTGTGGCGCCAGGGAGACGGACCCCAAAGGTGTGGCGCCTGGGAGACGGACCCCACAGGTGTGGCGCCAGGGAGACAGACCCCACAGGTGTGGCGCCAGGGAGACGGACCCCACAGGTGTGGCACCTGGGTGAAGGACCCTACAGGTGTGGCACCTGGGTGACGGACCCCACAGGTGTGGCACTTGGGAGACGGACCCCACAGGTGTGGTGCCAGGGAGACGGACCCCACAGGTGTGGCACCTGGGAGACGGACCCCACAGGTGTGGCATCTGGGAGACGGACCCCACAGGCAGGTGTGGCACCTGGGATACGGACGCCACAGGGAGATGTGGCGTAAAAAGTTTCTCATTCTCATAATTTAGCTCACCATGGATCCGTGTCCCTTGTCTATGTTCTCCCAGTCTATTTTCCCCATGGTTGAAGTCACCCATCATTACAAGCCAGGAGCCATTTCTACATAAGAAACTGGAGTCTTTTTATAGTAATAATTGCCACGTTGTTTTTGCCACGTTTCTGCCATACTCTTGTCTGGGTATTCGGTCATTTAGTGGAGGGTTATACATGACTACTTCTGCTACTGTCTCAAGTCCTCCCATTGTCAAGGTTCCCTGTATATAGTCTCGAAACGCTTCCCAACTCGGGATAATTATCTCCTTGAACTCCAATCCTGTCTTATCAGAGGGAGAAGCTCCAATCCTTTCTTATCAGAGGGAGAAGCTCCAATCCTGTCTTATCAGAGGGAGAAGCTCCAATCCTGTCTTATCAGAGGGAGAAGCTCCAATCCTTTCTTATCAGAGGGAGAAGCTCCAATCCTGTCTTATCAGAGGGAGAAGCTCCAATCCTGTCTTATCAGAGGGAGAAGCTCCAATCCTTTCTTATCAGAGGGAGAAGCTCCAATCCTTTCTTATCAGAGGGAGAAGCTCCAATCCTTTCTTATCAGAGGGAGAAGCTCCAATCCTGCCTTATCAGAGGGAGAAGCTCCAATCCTTTCTTATCAGAGGGAGAAGCTCCAATCCTTTCTTATCAGTAGGGCCACTCCCCCCCCCCCCCCTTCACTACCAACCCCACTCTTACCTTTCTCTGAAGTAGCCCTCAGGAAACACTAAATAAAGTATTG